>NW_010366841.1:119444-131424 GCF_000414095.1 Morus notabilis
ACCCCCCCCCCCCCCCCCCCCCCCCAAAAAAAAAAAAACCACCGACAAATTATTATTATTATTATTATTATTATTTTTTACCACAACTCCCCAAGTTAATCCATTACCGTTAGATTACACCACTCGGTGGTGGAAAAAAAAAATTGTTAAATCCAGGCAAAGGATGTTAGATCGTGAATCCGGTAAATCTACCGATTATATTGCCGTTTCTTTTCACGTTTCTATGAAAAGAACGGGCCTTATCCTACTTGAATGTTAAATTCAAGTGAGGATGGTATTGATTCCTTCAAGTTCCGTATTTTCCTATTGTGCTCCAATAACAAAGAGACGGCAAGAAAAGATATAAACCATCAAACATATCAGTCTAATAACAGTACGTGGACTACGTATACAAAGCAGAAACATTTTATTAAGGATAAAGGTTTTGGAATCATCCATAATCCTTCAACATAACACAGAAGATAGCAGCAGAAGACACAATTAAATACTTTCACGATACAACTAAGCGATTAATGCAATAAATACTTGAGATCGATAGTATACTGGCTACTGAGTCTTCAGGTGACGTAGACTACATGACGCAACTTAGTGTACCGGTGACTGCTTAGAAACCATGAATCTTGATGTTTTCCTTCTTCACAATGCCAGCCTATTCAAAGAACATGACACAAATTAAAAAGAACCTAAATATTTATAGAAGAATGGAAAGTCAACGATAAATACACACATTCGTTATGAATGGTTATTACCTGCACAAGGAAGGTGGAAACATTCTTTCTCTGGTCCCCTTGAAGCTGTATGACCTGAAAACCGTGCAACGCCACATTTTAAGGCTCAAGGTACTCAAAAATGATAAGCACACGCAGAACAATAATGAAAGGTATATCAATGTTTTCAATACAAGCTCAGGTCACAGTTGAGTTATCCTGTTTTTATTGACATGTGTGACTTTTTAATATTAGTTGACATGACAAGTATTTAACACCTACCAATAAAAATTACAACTCATAAACTCGTTCGGAAAAAAAGAAAACTAAGATCGTAGCACCATTCTACCCAGAAATGCGCAAGGAAAATTCATGACATTCAAGCAAAATTTTTAGGGGGCGTGAACAAAAAATTGTTTCCCAGAATCAAACTGTTGACAGCATTTGTATATACGAATACTATCTGTAGAGAAGATGCCTTCCAATGTACTAGATGTTTGGAACAGACCTGGCCTAACTCTGGGTCCTGGACAACAGTACCATTACAGCAGAACTCTTTCTTGAGGTCCTTAAGTATCTTGCTATAGCTGTATTGCTTCTTCAAACCTTGCACAGTGGTCAGACTTTTCCTACCATTCCGCTGCTGTACGCGAACATGCACATACTCTTTTCCCCCAGCGCTGGAGTCATCAGCACTTGCATCAGCAAAGGGATCTGCCCACGTCCCACCACAAACCAATCAAGAGATTAGATTGATTGCTCTTAGAGAACAATAACGACTTGTAGATCATATAAATAGGCTACGGAGAGAAGTAGAAATAGAACCTACCAAAAGCAGATGGAAGCTGCTGGTCTAATTCAGACATGAAACTTGACTATTGGATGTAGAAGAGCAAGTGACCAACAAGGAATTGCGATGATTTACAAGTAGATCTGCTCAACAAAAGGATAACAAAGCTAATGAGTAAAAACTACGATATACGCTGACAAGCCAAGCCTAAAAGTCAGTAATGGCACGATAATATTAAGGAATACAATAAGATACTTGACATAGACATAGATATTATTAAGGAATACAATAAGATACTTGCCATACACATAGATAATATTAAGGAATACAATAAGATAGTTGACATAGACATAGAAAACAACATTTTTACAACTTTAGCCAAACTCACTTTCGTGCAGCTTTTGCTATTGTAACAAAAAGCATATTCTCATTCATAAGAACCCCATATAATCGATCTCGAACATATTGATCATACTTAATACAAATGAGGAATTTCCATTTTATTCGTTTAAATTCAGTTATATGGAAGTTTGGAACGTTTACCCTTTAATTTCAACAAGTAATTCAACAACGCAACCGATTTCTTTATTGTGATTCATCAGATATAAGATATACCCAGTTTATGTTTTCTTGTCCACTGGAGCTTTCCTTGAACTAATTGTAAAATACTACCAAACATGCTCAGATGAACCAAAGAATAACACACGAAATTTGAAAAACTATAAGATGAAAACAATAACATGTAAATCCGATTTTAGAATTGCAAAGTTCTTTCCTTTACGGCTTTATCCAATTATACCCTAACCAATTCACTTGTTATTAAAAATCTAACACCTTAAAAATCCCAAATCAACCAAAATTAATATGAAAGCTCCAAAAAAAGAAAAAAAGAAATCAGATGATCTAAATGCATAAATTGATGAAGACGAAACAGATTATTACGATAAGAATCCAGATTACTAAGGCGATTAGGGTTTTTTTTTTTTGGGGGAAAAGTTCCGTAGCACTGGAAACGATATAAAGATTCCCAATTGCAAACATGACAGGTTCATAGTTAAAATCAGATCAAATCAGACAGACGGAAAGTACAAGATAGATAAACAATTAATCAAGTAAAAAGAAAATCCCAGGAAAACAATAATAATATAAAAATAAACAAAAAAGAAGAAATACCTAGATACGAATGGCGGTGAATCTACGCGAGCGACAGAGATAGAAATGGGAAATGGGAAAGATTTGGGTTAGGTCAGAGCTAAATATATAGTATTGAATATTTTTATTCCAGCCACACAAAGTCACAAACTTTTTTCTTTTCTTTCGGGAATTCTTTGGTGTTGTGCGGCTGTTTTGAACTAGCAGTGGAGCTAGATCGAATGGTCTAATAGTGATGTGGTGCTGACGTCTACGGCTGGAATGTTGTTATTAGCGTGGCTGGCTGGTTGCCCCAAATCGGAACCGACCTTCTTTTTTTTTTTTTTTTTTTTCCCTTCTTATAAGTGAATTTCCATTGCATTACTAAATTAATGTGACAAATAAATAAAAATGAAAATTAATTAATGTGACCAAAGCCAAAAACTCTTTTTTTTTAATATTATGCTTCTTATAATATTAAAAAAATAAAGACACGCTCATTTATACACCTAACTACCTAACTACTTGAGTTAGTCTAAATGACTAAGGGCTCGTTTAGTTCGCTGATTTGAGTTTTTAATTCGAGTTAAAATATAATTTTATGTGAGAGTTTTTTATTGTAGCAAAAAAGTTAGATGTGACTGTTTCTGAGAACTTTTTACTGTAACAAAACTTAAATTCTAAACTCAAATTAGTGAAATGAACGGGGCCTAAAAGAAATTTGGATCATTTGTGATTTGAGCGTGTCATCTTTGTGCAAGGCTGTATCGTTCTAATTTTATCAGATGTCTTGAAGCCACAAAGAAAATAATATTTTTTTAATTAAAGTAAAAGATTTGAACTCTAGTAGTTGATCTTGGAGTTTAATTATTATTAGACTACACCCGTAACTACAATTTCAACTACTAATTCGGTGCTACTTTTAGTGTTATTTTTAACATATATTAGCATATATTATATTTTGACATCTTATTTTTATTGGTTGATAAATCGACCTTTATTAATCATTACAATGTTATTGTTTTAAAATTATTTTAAAACTAAATTTTTACTTTTATAGAATTTAAATATATATAAACATTTGAAATCAGAGTAAAAAATAGAATAAGATATTAAATATATTATTTTAATAATTTTTAGTATTAATATTATTGGAGAGACACCACGTGCGCTCAACACATTTTAGGAGTTTAAGTTGACCCAAAAGGTTAACCTATTAGGTCTTGAATCCTTCTATGTATATAACTCATTTCACATCTTTATCCACTTTTTATATGGGACAACACACACATACACTTTTCTCAATAATCTCTCCTTATTGTGTGTGTTCACCGAGCTTCCTCTCGAACTAAAGTTTCAAGTAGCCAATATATTCAAGCGTCACACTCTCAACGGGAGCCAACTCAAGTATGAGAAAGAGAGCCAAAACCATGTGAGTCCACTAATGCTCTACCAAACTGCTGGAATACCAACTCTCCACGGGAGACAACATGAGAACTGCAATCGAGTGTGATCGCTTTGCTCTGATACCACTTGTTAGGAAGACGCCACATATGAAACTGGCCCAACACACTTCAGGAGTTCAACTTGACTCAAAAGGTTAACCTATTAGATCTTGAGTCATTCCATATATATAACTCATTTTATATCTTTATTAACTTTTTATGCGAGACAACACACATGCACTTTTCTCAATAAATATAACATTGACACTTGTATAGGAGATGGTGTAAAATAAGTTATTTTTATAATAGTTGTGATTCGCTTTTGAAATTCGTTAGACAACACCAAAGAAAATAACTTGTACAACCAACACAAAGACAATCTCTTCCTGTATCTTTCTCCACCACTTATGGCATTGATATCGTTTCTATAATTGCCTTCAAGCGGCTTATCCAGGTGGCATCGTACACTAGTAGGACTTGCAAGAAATGTGATGATGCTCGTCAGTCAGTGGTTGTGCTTGTCTATGGTGGTGTTCTTCCATTATCGAATCCTTCGCAGGTGGTGGTTCGTGTCAAACCACACTAAAATTCGAATTTTAGATATTGCCAAAATTCGAATTTTAGATATTGTGAATGTTAAGCCTTCATTTGTCCTAGTATGTTGCAATGCTCATCAGTTGTGTCCAACTTTTGTTATTAAACTTCTACTATGCTCCCCAATTTAAAAAGATCTGGGTCCCAATATAAAAATATTGGTAATTTCAAAGTTGGGATTTTTTTTTTTTGTTTTTGTTTTTGTTTTATGCTTTGAATCAGAAGATTTAGAAGCAGGAAGGGCAATCCAAGAAAGCCCGTGAGTTCCTTCGGCCCAAGTTTCACCCTTAAGGCCCATATGTCAAGCTGCTTATTATATGGGCCGAGAGACCCATACGATCCTCCTGGGCCCTAGCACACTAGGGTGTATCCACGAAAACGGGCACTTTACAGGAATACTAAAAGTTTTAGGCACATATGGTAACAAACACAAACTAAATACTTTAGAAATCATAAAATCTATAAAAATTACCGAAGTATAAGTATAATTTTGCTCAATACATTAAATTTAAATGACATCACTGTAGTATATTTTATAATAGTTTTAATATCAATCACAAAAGTCAATCAAACCTTAAAAATCATAGCATATTGTCTAAATATCTCTACAGAAACCTCATCAATGATATTACTCTCTTCGGTCTCTTCGCTTTAATGAAAAAAGTGCTTCTCCATTTTCATTTGCTATTTAAAATTTTGATAGAAGTTCTTGACAAATTACACTAACATATCTATGGAGCGCGCAATTCCAAATCAATATGATAATTAAAGAGAAAAGGGCAATTACACGTTGCAATTTTCCCCTAAAAAAAAAAAAAAAAACATCATATTCTTTGCCACTATTTTGGAATTATGTTGGTTCCCTTGCTGCTGCATGATGCTCAAACGTGAAGAGGCTTTGCATTTGAGGAACGTAACTGCGTATGAGGTCGTAAACTTATCATTATTTTATTATCATGTCCAAAACATGTCGGTGATGTAGTTGGTAAGGGTGGGGTGGTTTAAGAGAGATCCTATACTCAAATCTTAGGAGAAGCCGGCATTTTAATGGAAAAAAAATAAAAATCACAGTGATGGACTGGCTGTCGACCTCATTTTTAGCAACTTTATTATTCATTTTCATCAAACTTTCTTTATTTTATGTATTTATTTTGAAAAACTCTTTTCATCTAGACGGAGATTTTTTTCATGACACTAAATGTGAGTAATGAGGAGAAATCATCATTTGGAAGAGTACCATTGCTCATTTATTTTACTTTTTTAGTTCCTCTTTTTGTGTTCTCCTTTATCAATTTTTGCAGAGTGGTGTACTTTTTTTTTTTTTTTTGCCTTGTTTAACTCTATTTATTTATTTAAGAGAAAATTATTTAACTTATTTTTAGAGTATATGAGTTTAAATTTTTACTACTTATTTTTAATTAATATTTTTTTAATTAATATAGTTATTTAACTAAAAAACTATTAATTAAGAATAAGAAATAAAAATACATATCTATATATTTTAAAAAGTATTTATTTTATTTCTTTTTTATTTAATTATTTATGGAGTGTCAGTGGCGTTTTGCTTAGTTGCCACCCCTTGCCTAAGAATTTTGCTTGGTCTACTATTTTATTTTTAGTTGGTCAATTTGATTAATTCAAGCAGTTTTGACTTTCAGCCTTTTCCATCAAAATATCCACTCCCTACTATTCTTGCCACATAAAGCCCACAAGAAGTGCTCTCAGCAGAAATGGAGGAAACAAAAGGGAATCATGTGATAAATTAAAAAGATATAACCAATCTTCATTTTCTATTTATTTATTTTTTTACCAAATTTTCGTTTGATCTTATAACAAAAATCACAAATTTACAATTCTTTTTTTTTTTTTAAAAAGAGAAGAAAAGAAAAGAAAGCACCGGTATAACTGGCATGTACTAATAAGCTGCTCATTTCATTAGCATTGCTTCAATACACTAACAAACTAGCGACAATGCAGCAAATGTGAACATTCATTGTTCCTATACTATTGGGATATGTTTCACTTTTTCTTTTTTTTCTCAATTATAAATAGGACTAAACAACAAAATTAAATAAAGCCCTTTATCTTCATAATTTTCTTTTTTTTTTCTTTGTGTGTTTGACAAAGAATAATGAAGGTGGTGGTGGAGAACTTGACAGGAACTCTTTTCTTCATTCAAGTGGGCAACGATGCCACGGTTGCTGAGCTAAAACGTGAGATCGAGGCCCAAGAGAACCTCCCTTGTGACCGTCTGATTTTAATTCTCGATGCCAATGGCAACCGTCCGATCAACGACGATGGCAGTGGGGCCTCTCTCGTTGATCACGGGGTCCGGGATGGGTCCCACATTTTTATCTTTTTCAATCCCCTTGACGATGGATCCAGCCAAAGCCGTGGTTTCACCTTGCCTGATTCTCCCTCGTGGTAGGTGGGCAATGTGGAACATAAATAATTAGATACCGTTTTGTCATGAGTCCTGATCTGATTAATTATGTTTTTGACTTTGTATATTTTTAAGAAGATAAATTAAGATACAAAATTTAGCCCAGCTCACAACCAAACGAAATGAAGGTTTTATTCTCTGTTGCCCTCTTCTTTTTTTTTTTTTTTTTTTTTTTTTTTTTTTTTTTTTTTTCTTTTTTCGTTTGATCTTAACTTTCTTCTTTTGTTTATTATTAGATATTAGAAAAAAGTTGGTTACACATATAACAAATGGTTTGTCTTTCCTCACGCTTGTAAGAAAATAAAATGTCATATGATCGTAGCCTAATTTCAGTTTATGAACATAAACAAGCATGAAAATAAAAAAACAAATCCTCAATTCTCATAATATTTCTAAATGATAACATAAAACTAATATAACAATGTCCAGCGTAGTTTTCTTCTAGATTATATCTATAACTAGAAGAACATTTTTTTTTCAAACTCTAAACAGACTTCAATATGGTTCACCACGAGTGACAGTCCCTTTAAAAACATATAAGAAATCTCCATCTTCCACACCATGCCACCTTAAACTAAAATTGTCACGCATGATTCTCTGTTTGTGTATAAACAAATAATCATCCAAGGGGAGAATTTTTGAGCTCAAAAGCAATTCCCTTAAATCTTTGACACTGCTCAAATCGCTCACCTCCAAAGGAATTCTCGCGCCATTAAGCAAACTCGATGAAGTTTGTACCACCATCATCAATGTCTTCGAGGGAGGCTCATCTCTAAGGCGGTTCACCGTCTTGCAAAACACGACAATTTCAGAGGACTCGCATACTCCATACTCGCTCAGATTTCGATATTCTTCTTCTAATTCTGTTCCGCAAAAAAAGAGTGACATTTTCTTGATGGGGGTTCCATTAATGATGTGGATCTTCTCTTTGAGGCTGCCCACGGTTTCGGCTCTATCCACTTCCATGTGATATTGTTTTGATGAAAACTTTACAACAATCTGAATTTTGTTGTTAATTAGAGGAGGTTGCATATACTTGACTGTGAGGTCAATTTTAGTAGCTTCAGTGACAATTGGATAATCTTCCATGTCTAGTCCATCTACTAACTCCCATCCAGATACTGAAAGAGTTTGAGAAGCCATGGGAATTCCCAAGTGTTGTTCTATCTTCCTTTTGATCTCAACAACAGGTTCTTGGGGTCCAACTTCTATGTTGAATTCGTGTTCCAAAACACAGATTATGACCATCATTTTTTTTTTCTTTTGATGTTCTTGTATGATTATGATCAAGGACTAAAGGGAAATAAGAACACTGGCTCTAAAACACCTTTTATGGCTGGTAAAGGAGTGATTTGAATAGGGAATTATGTGTTTTGCTTATAAAGCCAAAATCAGAATCATGTCAAATAAATGATTAGTAATATTGCCATCCGTATGTTAGTTTCATTCTGAAAGCATTCTGAGCATCATACATAAATCATGCAGAGTCTTTTTTTTGGGTGAAAAATCATGGACAATTTCACTTCAAATGCAGGAAAAAGAAAAAAAAAAAAAACTTGATATTAGTGCCAGTGAGAAAATTGTTGTACATGCACACACTTTAAGCATATATGCGACCGACTGTTATTCCACAAGATTTCGATGAAAAAGAATCTGAATTCTTGTCTATAATACAAAAGTTCCCTAATGCAATTTATTATCCTGATATAAACAAATGAACAACTTTTTTTTTTTTTTGGCTACTAGATCCTTCTAAACGAATAAAATTGTGCATACATGCACACGCTATAAGGTTAGTAAAACAATATCTACTTGTATTTCAGCAAAAAAAAAAAAAAAAAAAAATCGACTTGTAAACAACTGGGTGTTTGACTGTTGCAAAATCTCATCAATATTTGTGGGTGAGCACTATTCAACTTTCAGCTAGCTATAGATTGCTTTCTCCAGTTTTAAAATTGGTCTTCACACATATTTTAGTACATGAAACTAAAGTCAAAGTTTTTTTTAATGGAATAGAGTACACAGCCGATCTCATTCTGGTTCCCATCTTCATAAGTCCATAGGACACACAGTAATATATACATTATAAAAATTTCCCATTTCGGAAGATTCATGTTGTGCATCATACTCTTTAACCTACCAAAAAATATTGATTAAATTTACATATTTATTAATTTATGACCATTTATATCAATTTTCCTCCTCCTAACAACCAAGAATATTATATTTGATTTTGCCTCTTAACCAATACATAACATTATTTATCTGAATTATCCGCTGCCACGAGTTATAACTATTAATTAATAATCTCTCAATCTTGTTTATGTTACTTATATAGTTTTTCAGCACGTTTTTTCTTCATCAGTTGAGCACATAATAATGAATGTGTTTTGCAGTACAAGTTGCTTTACTTTTAACTGCTTAATGATTGGGAATTTGGGAGTTGTTAGCACGTAATTATAAATCTCAACGTCAATGGTAGACAACAAGACGTCGTATTTGTCTCTGGTAGCTTGACTATAAGTCTATAAGAAATTCTGACGGCGACAGAGAATGTTTATCACAAGTTGCGTTTATTGTTATTGTACACAATGATGATAATGTGATTGCGTGATGTATATAAATGCCAAAACACGACTTTATCTAAAGTGCTCTTGTTAACTACCTCATTTTGTAACGTGTGAGCAATGCTTGGCTTCTTTTCTTAATTCGTGCAATACCAATTTCTTTTTTTCTTTTTTTCAAAGTAGAAAATTCTACAGTAATATACGAAAATTTTATACTGATAGGGTTCTACTGTTAACCGTCATATTTGTATTAAATTTTGTAAGTTTTTATTCTTTTTTCCTTTAGACGTGGTCTTAATTAGATTTTTAACATTCGAAAATATAAGTATTAAGAATACCTTGCGAATAATATTAAAGGGTACCAATGGTGTTACGTAGTACAAACTAATAGAGAGTAGATCTCATGACATGAAATTTATGAGTGGTGGACTCTCTCTATTAATTGTAATACTCAACACCAATGGTGTACCCTACCATAAAAAGTCTTTTTTTTTAAAATCATATTTCGTATTTATCTTTGTTCATGTAAATAAGCTATATAGCTAGATTATGCAAGGGAAAACTGATCCGTACCTGTCTACAAGGACGATTACTGTACTTTTTTTGTTTTAGAAAGATATGGATCAACATTGCAAAATATAGGGGGTCAAAACAGGATTAATGTTGAAGTACAAAGGAAGTAAATTAAACATGGCAGCCAACATTCAATACCACACAACTGAGAAGACTTTTTTTTTTCTCATTTTAAATTGTCATTCCATTATATGTCAACTGTTCCTTTGCCAAGACCAAACGTCGCCAACTTGTTAGGTTACATATCAAATTGAAACACAAGTTATGGAAAATGTCACAGATTCATTGAGGAACAATTCAATGGAAGGTTAGCTATAAATACCGGGCACATTGTTGTCCTCACCATCTCACCACTAATTGAATAGTAGACAAGAAAAAAATACTTGTTGCTATAGAGACAACAATGGCTAGTCACAACAAAGTTCTCTTTCTTGCCTTTCTTCAGCTCCTGATTGCGCTTTCTGTCGCATACCCCAGCAATCAATGTGGCTTGAAACTCGGGTTTTATAAGCGGACTTGCCCATCTGCTGAGACTGTCATTGCGGAGACTACTCATCGGTTCATTTCCCAAACTCCAACTCTTGCTGCTCCTATTCTGAGGATGCACTTTCATGATTGTTGGGTCCGGGTACGTCTTTCATAATCATAACACAGCCATTCTATTGTTTTTCTTGACTAGTATCAAGTATAATAGTAGAAGTTCTATATGTGTCTTTGTTGGTCATATGTAATCTCTATTTATGTAATAGTAAATTAAAACTGTCACGTGATAGTATAGAAATCAGTCGGTTAAACTTTTTGTTATGTAGTCACGATGTTGTAATAGTAATAAATAACAATACTTGTTGGAAAGTAGTACTATTTAACCCGAGAGTGTTAAAAAAATAAAAATAAAAAAACCCTCTGTCGTTGAGTCAGTCAACATTTCATCACATACTGAATCTGTTGGGTGTGAGGATGATGTGTGTGTCTGTGTCAATTTGAGTTGTGCAGAATTGGCCATGTCTTATAAGTTCCATAAATACGTACAGGGATGTGATGGTTCTGTGCTACTGGATTCCACAAAGAAGAACACAGCCGAAAAAGCGGCGGCTCCGAACCTGAGACTAAAAGGATACCAAGTCATAGATGCTGCAAAATCTGCAGTAGAAAAGATATGCCCTGGTGTTGTTTCTTGTGCTGATATCCTGGCATTAGTAGCTAGAGATGCTGTGGAAACGGTAACAAAATTACAAACTCTACTCCACAATTTTGATTAATTATATGTGAAGAAACATTCAAAATTAATACAATGATTTGCCAAGTACTCCATGAACATTTTTTTTTTTTAAATGTTAAATTTCAGATTCATGGACCTTATTGGGACGTTCCCACGGGTCGAAGAGATGGAAGAGTGTCATTAGCCTCAGAGGCCTTAGCAAACTTGCTTCCTCCTTTTGCTAACATAACCCGACTCAAACTGGGGTTTGCTTCAAAGGGTTTAAGTGTTAAGGACCTAGTTGTTCTATCAGGTAATACAACTTCAAAGAAATTTTTATTGACAATTTACTCTTCTCTTACTCGATCTTGTTAGAGCACATTACTACAACTTCACACATTTTTGTGGTTTTAGGAGGACACACCATAGGGACAGCTCTCTGCTCTTCCTTCACAAACCGCTTGTACAACTTCACCGGCAAAGGCGACGCAGACCCCACTTTGGAACCGCTCTACGCCGCCAACTTGAGGAA
>NW_010366841.1:135097-138329 GCF_000414095.1 Morus notabilis
CATGACAGAATTACATAAGAAAAGCGTGACTGAACTTATATAAAAAGTGGCACACAATATTTTAAAAAATAAATGAAAGATAGATGAGATTTAATTCATTCAGATATTGAACTTTACAGCACAAGTAATCAAAACCCCGAATTGGGTCACTCAACAAAAGTTTATCTCTAACCTCACCAAGAGAACTCTAGCCTAACTTGCAAAACATTCTCACAAGTTCTAGAAAGAAAATATAAGAGTGACAGCAAGACGACAGAAAACTGAATATTAAAAGCTTCTAAAAACCTTAGGCTAACCCCTCTATTTATAGTGTTCAGAGGCTGCCTGTCTACAAATTATAAAAGAAAAGGAAACAAAATAAAATTACACATAAATTAGGAGAAATCATATATTTGATTTGCAGAAGAAATCTGGTAATTTGTTCTGATTTTTGGGGAAGAAATTTGAATTCATCTCAAAGGGGACACGTGTCGAAGCTTGATTGGAGGAAAGGAATAAGGGCGCCACGTGTCGCGCGCGGAGTGAAGGAATTGTGCTGGCGCGGGCAGAATGGGGGACAAGGTTGACAGATGTCGCACGCGGAGAAGAGCTTGGGATGGCACGCTGACACGCGGGACCCACGTTGCTGAGAAGTTGGACGCGTTGGAGATCGCGCAGAGGAAGAACGCGCGGCTTGGGATGTTTGCGTGTTGCTGACGCGCGAGGCGCGAGATGGCGCGAGAGAAAGGCGCGGGTGAATGGCTGAGCAAGCGTGGGACCCACGCCAGATTCAGCTTGTGGCTTCGACTCGGCTCACGCGGCTCTCTCTCTATGTAGCTCAGCTTGGCTGACTTAGGGTTGCTGAAAACATTGCTTTCATGGCTTCTTTTTGTGTAGCTTTTTACACTGCTTTTATCTGTAAATAAATAAGCAAAAACTAGACAAATTCTAATTAAAAATATTACGAATAAAAATAATGGCATTGTTTAATTAAAGCTTAAATATTTTAATATTATATAAATTAAAACCAGTATTTGGGGTGCATTTTAATAAAGAATTTTTTTTTTTTAAAAAAATCGGTTATACTCCAGGTTTTGACTTTCTAATACACTCCTATTTCAAACTTAAGACTCCGAATAAACCAAAGATTGGTTATACTACTTTTTTGGAGCACTCTAATTATTTTATTTTATTTAAAACAAAGCAAATCAAATCAAATTCTAGAAGAAAATAAAATATATAAACAAATGTAAAAAAGAAAAAAGAAACGAATTTTAAAAGACGCAGCTGTGTGCAATTTAGGTATAAAATTGTATTTTAAAATTTGGTTTCGCCCCTGAAAAAATTTATGGTTTGTTCACTGTTTGGATTCCTTCTCCTTGCAAAAAGAAGAAAGAAAGAAAAAAAGGTTCTTGATGATGAGTTCTCCCCAATATTAGTTTTTAATAGTGAATGCTATTACTTTAACGTCTACATATGTGTTTCTCAATCATCAATATAGAAATGTTGGACAGGGAGCTTTTAACTATGGTTACTTTTAAGGAGAAATTAACATGGCTTACACGAATATTATATTATTGCCAAAAGTAGCGTGATTTATGGCGTGGAAAGCTTTCTGGTAATATAACCTCGTCTGTAACTTGGACTTGTCTCTCTTTGCCTATTCACAGACACACACATTGTTGATAAATTCGGATTTGGGAGGATGAAAAGAATAGAGAAAGTAGAAAGAGAGTTTGAGGCGTATATGAATACTTTCCTTTAAGTTTTTATTTGTCCTCACTTCTCAAAATTTGCTAATGAGTTTTTAATGGCAAATTACCCCCAAGATACAACAAACCCTTGAACACAATATCCAGCAAAAATATTGAGTTTCAGAACAATAATAAATCTATATTTTCTGAAGTTCATTAATTAGAGACAGGGATGCATCAATCCTCTTTAAGTGTTACAACCTTTCACATAAAGATACCTTTTCAATTTTAAAGGTTATCTTTTATATGATGATGCACTTATATTATATTGTGATTCCAAGTGTTCTAAAATTTGAAGCCACATTGGGTTTTCATGCCCTTAATTTTGTGATTCAATGGTGTTTCAAAAGTTCCAACAAATTCAATAAAATTTTTGGGGTCCATGTTTTTTATTTTTCGTATGTATAGTATCTGAAAAATGATACTTGAATACGTCTTATTTATAAACACATTAACGCGGGTTTGAATTAATGATTTATATGTTGCTTGCTTATCAAGGAAGGCGCTACTTCTATTCAATATTACTCTTTATAAAGTGATAATGTTATTAAATCATCACTTACACGATAAAACACTAATATCGCTTGGCAAGTACGGGATCAAATACAAATGTCATTTTTTACTATTTGAGTGGTGAATTACACATGTCAACGTTACGTATTAAAGTCCGCCAAGAAATATAACTGCTAGATTAAGTAAAGAATAGTTTAAAAATTTCAGTTATACCCTAATTTTTTACTTTTTCAGTATACTTAGTTGATTAACGCCCAAAAGTGATGGTCACAAGTGGTCAATTGTAGCACAGAATGGCGGTCGGATCCACAGAGAAGTAACAAATAACCAAGGAAGATTAACAGAATAAGAGCGTAAGACAAAGATAAATAACAAGTGAATTAAAGAAAAAGAAGAGTTTTTGAGATTTTGTTGGAAATAAAATAAAAAGGAGGAAATTTGTATGAAGAAAATTCTGTAGTCAAAACGGTAAGGTGTCGAGAATCCCTAATATTTCGTTCACCAATTCAAGTTTCGATTCACAATATAAAAGAATCGAATGAATTAAATCTCTATATTGACTCCGAAAATATTATTATTACAAGTTATCTAAAATCGACAATATATCAATTTGACAATATTACAGTAAAAGACAATTAGTGAAATAATTTGAATAACAAAACAATACATGACAGAATTACATAAGAAAAGCGTGACTGAACTTATATAAAAAGTGGCACACAATATTTTAAAAAATAAATGAAAGATAGATGAGATTTAATTCATTCAGATATTGAACTTTACAGCACAAGTAATCAAAACCCCGAATTGGGTCACTCAACAAAAGTTCATCTCTAACCTCACCAAGAGAACTCTAGCCTCACTTGCAAAACATTCTCACAAGTTCTAGAAAGAAAATATAAGAGTGACAGCAAGACGACAGAAAACTGAATATTAAAAGCTTCTAAAAACCTTAGGCTAACCCCTCTATTTATAGTGTTCAGAGG
>NW_010366841.1:139271-144529 GCF_000414095.1 Morus notabilis
TTTATGTGAGAGCTTTTTACTGTAACAAAAAAGTTAGATGTGATTGTTTGTGAGAGCTTTTTACTGTAGAAAAACTCGAATTCTAAATTCGAATATGCGAAGTGAACAAGGCCTTAAGACTCCGAATAAACCAAAGATTGGTTATACTACTTTTTTGGAGCACTCTAATTATTTTATTTTATTTAAAACAAAGCAAATCAAATTCTAGAATAAAATAAAATATATAAACAAATGTAAAAAAGAAAAAAGAAACGAATTTTAAAAGACGCAGCTGTGTGCAATTTAGGTATAAAATTGTATTTTAAAATTTGGTTTCGCCCCTGAAAAAATTTATGGTTTGTTCACTGTTTGGATTCCTTCTCCTTGCAAAAAGAAGAAAGAAAGAAAAAAAGGTTCTTGATGATGAGTTCTCCCCAATATTAGTTTTTAATAGTGAATGCTATTACTTTAACGTCTACATATGTGTTTCTCAATCATCAATATAGAAATGTTGGACAGGGAGCTTTTAACTATGGTTACTTTTAAGGAGAAATTAACATGGCTTACACGAATATTATATTATTGCCAAAAGTAGCGTGATTTATGGCGTGGAAAGCTTTCTGGTAATAATGAAGAAAATTCTGTAGTCAAAACGGTAAGGTGTCGAGAATCCCTAATATTTCGTTCACCAATTCAAGTTTCGATTCACAATATAAAAGAATCGAATGAATTAAATCTCTATATTGACTCCGAAAATATTATTATTACAAGTTATCTAAAATCGACAATATATCAATTTGACAATATTACAGTAAAAGACAATTAGTGAAATAATTTGAATAACAAAACAATACATGACAGAATTACATAAGAAAAGCGTGACTGAACTTATATAAAAAGTGGCACACAATATTTTAAAAAATAAATGAAAGATAGATGAGATTTAATTCATTCAGATATTGAACTTTACAGCACAAGTAATCAAAACCCCGAATTGGGTCACTCAACAAAAGTTTATCTCTAACCTCACCAAGAGAACTCTAGCCTAACTTGCAAAACATTCTCACAAGTTCTAGAAAGAAAATATAAGAGTGACAGCAAGACGACAGAAAACTGAATATTAAAAGCTTCTAAAAACCTTAGGCTAACCCCTCTATTTATAGTGTTCAGAGGCTGCCTGTCAAATAAGGAAATAAATAGTAAAACTACAAAATTATAAAAGAAAAGGAAACAAAATAAAATTACACATAAATTAGGAGAAATCATATATTTGATTTGCAGAAGAAATCTGGTAATTTGCTCTGATTTTTGGGGAAGAAATTTGAATTCATCTCAAAGGGGACACGTGTCGAAGCTTGATTGGAGGAAAGGAGTAAGGGCGCCACGTGTCGCGCGCGGAGTGGAGGAATTGTGCTGGCACGGGCAGAATGGGGGACAAGGTTGACAGATGTCGCACGCGGAGAAGAGCTTGGGATGGCACAATGAAACGCGGGACCCACGTTGCTGAGAAGTTGGACGCGTTGGAGATTGCGCGGAGGAAGAACACACGGCTTGGGATGTTTGCGTGTTGCTGACGCGCGAGGCGCGAGATGGCGCGAGAGAAAGGCGCGGGTGAATGGCTGAGCAAGCGTGGGACCCACGCCAGATTCAGCTTGTGGCTTCGACTCGGCTCACGCGGCTCTCTCTCTATGTAGCTCAGCTTCTTCGACTCGGCTCACGCGGCTCTCTCTCTATGTAGCTCAGCTTGGCTGACTTAGGGTTGCTGAAAACATTGCTTTCATGGCTTCTTTTTGTGTAGCTTTTTACACTGCTTTTATCTGTAAATAAATAAGCAAAAACTAGACAAATTCTAATTAAAAATATTACGAATAAAAATAATGGCATTGTTTAATTAAAGCTTAAATATTTTAATATTATATAAATATCAAACCTGACCAAATCGCGAAGAACTCCGGCCACATCGCAAAAAAATCGGTTATACTCCAGGTTTTGACTTTCTAATACACTCCTATTTCAAACTTAAGACTCCGAATAAACCAAAGATTGGTTATACTACTTTTTTGGAGCACTCTAATTATTTTATTTTATTTAAAACAAAGCAAATCAAATCAAATTCTAGAAGAAAATAAAATATATAAACAAATGTAAAAAAGAAAAAAGAAACGAATTTTAAAAGACGCAGCTGTGTGCAATTTAGGTATAAAATTGTATTTTAAAATTTGGTTTCGCCCCTGAAAAAATTTATGGTTTGTTCACTGTTTGGATTCCTTCTCCTTGCAAAAAGAAGAAAGAAAGAAAAAAAGGTTCTTGATGATGAGTTCTCCCCAATATTAGTTTTTAATAGTGAATGCTATTACTTTAACGTCTACATATGTGTTTCTCAATCATCAATATAGAAATGTTGGACAAGGAGCTTTTAACTATGGTTACTTTTAAAGAGAAATTAACATGGCTTTCACGAACATTATATTATTGCCAAAAGTAGCGTGATTTATGGCGTGGAAAGCTTTCTGGTAATATAACCTCGTCTGTAACTTGGACTTGTCTCTCTTTGCCTATTCACAGACACACACATTGTTGATAAATTCGGATTTGGGAGGATGAAAAGAATAGAGAAAGTAGAAAGAGGGTTTGAGGCGTATATGAATACTTTCCTTTAAGTTTTTATTTGTCCTCACTTCTCAAAGTTAGCTAATGAGTTTTTAATAGCAAATTACCCCCAAGATACAACAAACCCTTGAACACAATATCCAGCAAAAATATTGAGTTTCAGAACAATAATAAATCTATATTTTCTGAAGTTCATTAATTAGAGACAGGGATGCATCAATCCTCTTTAAGTGTTACAACCTTTCACATAAAGATACCTTTTCAATTTTAAAGGTTATCTTTTATATGATGATGCACTTATATCAATAGTTATTTCTATTGTTAATAAGTGCTCAGATATGTGAGAAAACATATCACAAATGGATGCAATGGTTCACGACTTTTTCAGACCACTAAAACACACGAAAACACGTTTTCCGTTAGTAATTTGCGCTGCAGCGGATGACATTCACGCTGCAGCGCTCGGGCTACACAAAACAGACCCGAGAGGTCTGTTTTGTGCGCGCTGTAGCGCGTCCGTGCGCTGCAGCGCACGCTGCTGTACGCTGCAACGCTTGGGCTTCGCAAAACAGACCCGAGAGGTCTGTTTTACGCAGGCTGCAACGCCCAAGAGGCGCGTTGCATATTATATAAATTAAAACCAGTATTTGGGGTGCATTTTAATAAAGAATTTTTTTTTTTAAAAAAAATCGGTTATACTCCAGGTTTTGACTTTCTAATACACTCCTATTTCAAACTTAAGACTCCGAATAAACCAAAGATTGGTTATACTACTTTTTTGGAGCACTCTAATTATTTTATTTTATTTAAAACAAAGCAAATCAAATTCTAGAATAAAATAAAATATATAAACAAATGTAAAAAAGAAAAAAGAAACGAATTTTAAAAGACGCAGCTGTGTGCAATTTAGGTATAAAATTGTATTTTAAAATTTGGTTTCGCCCCTGAAAAAATTTATGGTTTGTTCACTGTTTGGATTCCTTCTCCTTGCAAAAAGAAGAAAGAAAGAAAAAAAGGTTCTTGATGATGAGTTCTCCCCAATATTAGTTTTTAATAGTGAATGCTATTACTTTAACGTCTACATATGTGTTTCTCAATCATCAATATAGAAATGTTGGACAAGGAGCTTTTAACTATGGTTACTTTTAAAGAGAAATTAACATGGCTTTCACGAACATTATATTATTGCCAAAAGTAGCGTGATTTATGGCGTGGAAAGCTTTCTGGTAATATAACCTCGTCTGTAACTTGGACTTGTCTCTCTTTGCCTATTCACAGACACACACATTGTTGATAAATTCGGATTTGGGAGGATGAAAAGAATAGAGAAAGTAGAAAGAGGGTTTGAGGCGTATATGAATACTTTCCTTTAAGTTTTTATTTGTCCTCACTTCTCAAAGTTAGCTAATGAGTTTTTAATAGCAAATTACCCCCAAGATACAACAAACCCTTGAACACAATATCCAGCAAAAATATTGAGTTTCAGAACAATAATAAATCTATATTTTCTGAAGTTCATTAATTAGAGACAGGGATGCATCAATCCTCTTTAAGTGTTACAACCTTTCACATAAAGATACCTTTTCAATTTTAAAGGTTATCTTTTATATGATGATGCACTTATATCAATAGTTATTTCTATTGTTAATAAGTGCTCAGATATGTGAGAAAACATATCACAAATGGATGCAATGGTTCACGACTTTTTCAGACCACTAAAACACACGAAAACACGTTTTCCGTTAGTAATTTGCGCTGCAGCGGATGACATTCACGCTGCAGCGCTCGGGCTACACAAAACAGACCCGAGAGGTCTGTTTTGTGCGCGCTGTAGCGCGTCCGTGCGCTGCAGCGCACGCTGCTGTACGCTGCAACGCTTGGGCTTCGCAAAACAGACCCGAGAGGTCTGTTTTACGCAGGCTGCAACGCCCAAGAGGCGCGTTGCAGCGCGACCGTGCGCTGCAGCGCATGCTCATGCGCGCTGCAGCGCGCACTTGTGTGCACCTGTTCTTCCCGAACGTGTTTTAGGCCAACTTTGTGATATCGAAATTGAGAGATATATTACAATCTCTGTAACAATCCCCCACTAGATTGTAATATTTCTTCAGAATTAACAACGATAAACACATACATACATGAAGGTATCTTTCGATTTTAACCTTCACTTAGTGACTATACTTCAAAGTATTCACAAGACAATAGTGTGCTTTGCATTAAACTTTGTCTCTTAAGTAAATACCGAAAATATATCACATATGTGTTATCCGAAACTTAAAAACTGTTCCAATCATTTAGCACTATTCCGGCCTTGTACTCTATCTTGGATTCATGAACATTTACAAGACTAAACCAAGGTCTTGTTAGGAACGGCACCATTCTTTATGTTCACTTAGGTGAATTTCGAATTATATCTCTAGCTATTATGAGACTTGAACTCCATTAAGAGTATAAACTCAACCTCAACCACGTAGCTATATTTCCACCGATATCTTGGAAGGGACTAATTAAAGTTCGGCGCTAACCCGGTCACATAACAATAATTTGTTCTTACCCATTTAACTATGGAATAGCGGTACAACTATTACATAGTTGGGTTACCATCATTGGTGACTCTTTCAAAGAAAGGTTTCAGTCCCATTCCACTAGATGTTTCTTTGACTAAGTCTCTT
>NW_010366841.1:144580-145137 GCF_000414095.1 Morus notabilis
TTGTTTGTCCTAACATAAACAATATTAATAACACCATCGGTTATTAATTGTTTAACATATTCATGTCTCAAGCTAATATGTCTAGATTTTCCATTATAAACTTTGTTATAAGCTCTAGACAAAGTAGCTTCACTATCACAGTACAAAGAAATAGATGACATCGGTTGTGGCCACAACTCAATATCAAGCAATAGATTTCTTAGCCATTCCGCTTCTTTGCCTGCAGCGGCAAGTGCTATAAACTCACTCTCCATCGTAGAGTGAGTTATGCACGTTTGTTTCTTAGAAGCCCAAGAGACGGCTCCTCCTGCAATTGTGAAATTGTTATTCAACTTGCATCCGAGTACCCTTTAAGTACGGTCGGATAGTCATTATATGGCAAACCCAAGTTAATGGTTCTTTTAAGATAACCAAGTACTCTTCCAATTGCATTCCAATGTTCGATACCCGGGTTACTCGTGAACCTAGACAATTTGCATACCGCAAATGCTATGTCGGGTCTTGTACAATGCATAGCATACATTAAGCTACCGATCGCACTAGCATATTCAAGCTGT
>NW_010366841.1:152263-196857 GCF_000414095.1 Morus notabilis
ATTGAGAGATATATTACAATCTCTCTAACAATCCCCCACTAGATTGTAATATTTCTTCAGAATTAACAACGATAAACACATACATACATGAAGGTATCTTTCGATTTTAACCTTTACTTAGTGACTATACTTCAAAGTATTCACAAGACAATAGTGTGCTTTGCATTAAACTTTGTCTCTTAAGCAAATACCGGAAATATATCACATATGTGTTATCCCAGATTTCAAAACTGTTCCAATCGTTTAGCACTATTCCGGCCTTGTGCTCTATCTTGGATTCATGAACATTTACAAGACTAAAACCAAGGTCTTGTTAGGAACGACACCATTCCTTATGTTCACTTAGGCGAAGTTCGAATTATATCACTAGTTACTAAGAGACTCAAACTTCATTAAGAGTATAAACTCAACCTCAAACACGTAGCTATTTTTGCACCAATATCCTGGAAGGGTCTAATTAAAGTTCGGTGCTAACCCGTCATATAACAATAATTTGTTCTTACCCATTTAACTATGGAATAGCGGTACAACTATTACATAGTTGGGTTACCATCATTGGTGACTCTTTCAAAGAAAGGTTTCAGTCCCCTTCCACTGGATGTTTTTTTGGCTAAGTCTCTTGAAAGACCTTTCGTCAAAGGATCCGCTAGGTTCTTGTTTGTCCTAACATAAACAATATTAATAACACCATCGGTTATTAATTGTTTAACATATTCATGTCTCAAGCTAATATGTCTAGATTTACCATTATAAACCTTGTTATAAGCTCTAGACAAAGTAGCTTCACTATCACAGTACAAAGAAATAGATGGCATCGGTTGTGGCCACAACTCAATATCAAGCAATAGATTTCTTAGCCATTCCGCTTCTTTGCCTGCAGCGGCAAGTGCTATAAACTCACTCTCCATCGTAGAGTGAGTTTTGCACGTTTGTTTCTTAGAAGCCCAAGAGACGGCTCCTCCTACAATTGTAAAAATCCACCCAGATGTAGATTTATTATCACTTGCACTTGTTATCCAACTTGCATCCGAGTACCCTTCAAGTACGGTCGGATAGTCATTATATGACAAACCCAAGTTAATGGTTCTTTTAAGATAACCAAGTACTCTTCCAATTGCATTCCAATGTTCGATACCCGGGTTACTCGTGAACCTAGACAATTTGCATACCGCAAATGCTATGTCGGGTCTTGTACAATGCATTGCATACATTAAGCTACCAATCGCACTTGCATATTCAAGCTGTGCCACCGCTCGGCTTGCATCCTCTAGTAATTTAATACTAGAATCATATAGGGTATTTGCTTCTTTAAATTTCAAATTATTGAATTTAAGAAGCACCTTCTCAAT
Organism: Morus notabilis; assembly: GCF_000414095.1. Taxonomy (NCBI): domain Eukaryota; kingdom Viridiplantae; phylum Streptophyta; class Magnoliopsida; order Rosales; family Moraceae; genus Morus; species Morus notabilis. The sequence goes on from NW_010366841.1 coordinate 153,613, forward strand.
ATAATGAGATTGACACAACGAGTAACCCCCACTATGCTTCCTCACTCTTACACCTAAGATAGTATCTACCTCACCAAGATCTTTCATCTTAAATTGTGAAGTTAGATATTTCTTGGTATCATTTACCCCTTGCATGTTTGTTCCAAAAATAAGCAAGTCATCAACATATAAGCATATTATCACACCAAAACAATTTGTAAATTTAGAGTATAAGCATTTATCCGCATTATTATGCTTAAAACCATGAGATAAAATGACATTATCAAATTTCTCATGCCATTATTTTGGTGCTTGCTTTAAACCATAAAGAGATTTGACTAACTTGCATACCTTCTTTTCATTTCCAAGTAATACAAACCCTTCGGGTTGTTCCATATAGATTTCCTCATCAAGATCACCATTTAGAAAAGCCGTCTTAACATCCATTTGATGCACATGCAAATTGCATATCGATATGTTTGTTCCAAAGATAAGCAAGTCATCAACATATAAGCATATTATCACACCAAAACTATTTGTAAATTTAGAGTATATGCATTTATTCGCATTATTATGCTTAAAATCATAAGATAAAATGACATTATCAAATTTCTCATGCCATTGTTTTGGTGCTTGCTTTAAACCATAAGTGACTTGACTAACTTGCAAACCTTCTTTTCATTTCCAAGTAGTACAAACCTTTCAGGTTGTTCCATATAGATTTCCTCATTAAGATCACCATTTAGAAAAGCCGTCTTAACATCCATTTGATGCACATGCAAATTACATATTGATGCAATTACAAATAGCACTCTTATGGATGTCAATCTAGCTACCGGAGCATATGTATCGAAATAGTCTATACCACGCTTTTGTCTATAAAATAAAAAGGAGGAAATTTATAAAAACGGTAAGGTGTCGAGAATCCCTAATATTTCGTTCACCAATTCAAGTTTCGATTCACAATATAAAAGAATCGAATGAATTAAATCTCTATATTGACTCCGAAAATATTATTATTACAAGTTATCTAAAATCGACAATATATCAATTTGACAATATTACAGTAAAAGACAATTAGTGAAATAATTTGAATAACAAAACAATACATGACAGAATTACATAAGAAAAGCGTGACTGAACTTATATAAAAAGTGGCACACAATATTTTAAAAAATAAATGAAAGATAGATGAGATTTAATTCATTCAGATATTGAACTTTACAGCACAAGTAATCAAAACCCCGAATTGGGTCACTCAACAAAAGTTTATCTCTAACCTCACCAAGAGAACTCTAGCCTAACTTGCAAAACATTCTCACAAGTTCTAGAAAGAAAATATAAGAGTGACAGCAAGACGACAGAAAACTGAATATTAAAAGCTTCTAAAAACCTTAGGCTAACCCCTCTATTTATAGTGTTCAGAGGTTGCCTGTCAAATAAGGAAATAAATAGTAAAACTACAAATTATAAAAGAAAAGGAAACAAAATAAAATTACACATAAATTAGGAGAAATCATATATTTGATTTGCAGAAGAAATCTGGTAATTTGTTCTGATTTTTGGGGAAGAAATTTGAATTCATCTCAAAGGGGACACGTGTCGAAGCTTGATTGGAGGAAAGGAATAAGGGCGCCACGTGTCGCGCGCGGAGTGAAGGAATTGTGCTGGCGCGGGCAGAATGGGGGACAAGGTTGACAGATGTCGCACGCGGAGAAGAGCTTGGGATGGCACGCTGACACGCGGGACCCACGTTGCTGAGAAGTTGGACGCGTTGGAGATCGCGCAGAGGAAGAACGCGCGGCTTGGGATGTTTGCGTGTTGCTGACGCGCGAGGCGCGAGATGGCGCGAGAGAAAGGCGCGGGTGAATGGCTGAGCAAGCGTGGGACCCACGCCAGATTCAGCTTGTGGCTTCGACTCGGCTCACGCGGCTCTCTCTCTATGTAGCTCGGCTTGGCTGACTTAGGGTTGCTGAAAACATTGCTTTCATGGCTTCTTTTTGTGTAGCTTTTTACACTGCTTTTATCTGTAAATAAATAAGCAAAAACTAGACAAATTCTAATTAAAAATATTACGAATAAAAATAATGGCATTGTTTAATTAAAGCTTAAATATTTTAATATTATATAAATTAAAACCAGTATTTTGTCGAGGTCTCGTTAGCGTAGCGATCAAACCTGACCAAATCGCGAAGAACTCCGGCCACATCGCAAAAAAATCGGTTATACTCCAGGTTTTGACTTTCTAATACACTCCTATTTCAAACTTAAGACTCCGAATAAACCAAAGATTGGTTATACTACTTTTTTGGAGCACTCTAATTATTTTATTTTATTTAAAACAAAGCAAATCAAATCAAATTCTAGAAGAAAATAAAATATATAAACAAATGTAAAAAAGAAAAAAGAAACGAATTTTAAAAGACGCAGCTGTGTGCAATTTAGGTATAAAATTGTATTTTAAAATTTGGTTTCGCCCCTGAAAAAATTTATGGTTTGTTCACTGTTTGGATTCCTTCTCCTTGCAAAAAGAAGAAAGAAAGAAAAAAAGGTTCTTGATGATGAGTTCTCCCCAATATTAGTTTTTAATAGTGAATGCTATTACTTTAACGTCTACATATGTGTTTCTCAATCATCAATATAGAAATGTTGGACAAGGAGCTTTTAACTATGGTTACTTTTAAAGAGAAATTAACATGGCTTTCACGAACATTATATTATTGCCAAAAGTAGCGTGATTTATGGCGTGGAAAGCTTTCTGGTAATATAACCTCGTCTGTAACTTGGACTTGTCTCTCTTTGCCTATTCACAGACACACACATTGTTGATAAATTCGGATTTGGGAGGATGAAAAGAAAGTAAAACTACAAATTATAAAAGAAAAGGAAACAAAATAAAATTACACATAAATTAGGAGAAATCATATATTTGATTTGCAGAAGAAATCTGGTAATTTGTTCTGATTTTTGGGGAAGAAATTTGAATTCATCTCAAAGGGGACACGTGTCGAAGCTTGATTGGAGGAAAGGAATAAGGGCGCCACGTGTCGCGCGCGGAGTGAAGGAATTGTGCTGGCGCGGGCAGAATGGGGGACAAGGTTGACAGATGTCGCACGCGGAGAAGAGCTTGGGATGGCACGCTGACACGCGGGACCCACGTTGCTGAGAAGTTGGACGCGTTGGAGATCGCGCAGAGGAAGAACGCGCGGCTTGGGATGTTTGCGTGTTGCTGACGCGCGAGGCGCGAGATGGCGCGAGAGAAAGGCGCGGGTGCATGGCTGAGCAAGCGTGGGAACCACGCCAGATTCAGCTTGTGGCTTCCGCTTCGACTCGGCTCACGCGGCTCTCTCTCTATGTAGCTCAGCTTGGCTGACTTAGGGTGGCTGAAAACATTGCTTTCATGGCTTCTTTTTGTGTAGCTTTTTACACTGCTTTTATCTGTAAATAAATAAGCAAAAACTAGACAAATTCTAATTAAAAATATTACGAATAAAAATAATGAAATTGTTTAATTAAAGCTTAAATATTTTAATATTATATAAATTAAAACCAGTATTTAGGGTGCATTTTCAGGCACTTATCATGAGTCTTTCAAAAATTGTGTATAAAAAAAGTATTTAAAAAATTGTAACATTAATAAAGAATTTAAAAAAAAAAATCGGTTATACTCCAGGTTTTGACTTTCTAATACACTCCTATTTCAAACTTAAGACTCCGAATAAACCAAAGATTGGTTATACTACTTTTTTGGAGCACTCTAATTATTTTATTTTATTTAAAACAAAGCAAATCAAATCAAATTCTAGAAGAAAATAAAATATATAAACAAATGTAAAAAAGAAAAAAGAAACGAATTTTAAAAGACGCAGCTGTGTGCAATTTAGGTATAAAATTGTATTTTAAAATTTGGTTTCGCCCCTGAAAAAATTTCTGGTTTGTTCACTGTTTGGATCCCTTCTCCTTGCAAAAGAAGAAAGAAAGAAAAAAAAGTTCTTGATGATGAGTTCTCCCCAATATTAGTTTTTAATAGTGAATGCTATTACTTTAACGTCTACATATGTGTTTCTCAATCATCAATATAGAAATGTTGGACAAGGAGCTTTTAACTATGGTTACTTTTAAAGAGAAATTAACATGGCTTTCACGAACATTATATTATTGCCAAAAGTAGCGTGATTTATGGCGTGGAAAGCTTTCTGGTAATATAACCTCGTCTGTAACTTGGACTTGTCTCTCTTTGCCTATTCACAGACACACACATTGTTGATAAATTCGGATTTAGGAGGATGAAAAGAATAGAGAAAGTAGAAAGAGAGTTTGAGGCGTATATGAATACTTTCCTTTAAGTTTTTATTTGTCCTCACTTCTCAAAATTTGCTAATGAGTTTTTAATGGCAAATTACCCCCAAGATACAACAAACCCTTGAACACAATATCCAGCAAAAATATTGAGTTTCAGAACAATAATAAATCTGTATTTTCTGAAGTTCATTAATTAAAGACAAGGATGCATCCATCCTCTTTAAGTGTTACAACCTTTCACATAAAGATACCTTTTCAATTTTAAAGGTTATCTTTTCTATGATGATGCACTTATATCAATAGTTATTTCTATTGTTAATAAGTGCTCAGATATGTGAGAAAACATATCACAAATGGATGCAATGGTTCACGACTTTTTCAGATCACTAAAACACACGAAAACACGTTTTCCATTAGTAATTTGCGCTGCAGCGGATGACATTCACGCTGCAGCGCTCGGGCTACGCAAAACAGACCCGAGAGGTCTGTTTTGTGCGCGCTGCAGCGCGTCCGTGCGCTGCAGCGCACGCTGCTGTGCGCTGCAGCGCTTGGGCTTCGCAAAACAGACCTGATAGGTCTGTTTTACGCAGGCTGCAACGCCCAAGAGGCGCGCTGCAGCGCATGCTCATGCGCGCTGCAGCGCGCGCTTGTGTGCACCTGTTCTTCCCGAACGTGTTTTAGGCCAACTTTGTGATATCGAAATTGAGAGATATATTACAATCTCTGTAACAATCCCCCACTAGATTGTAATATTTCTTCAGAATTAACAACGATAAACACATACATACATAAAGGTATCTTTCGATTTTAACCCTCACTTAGTGACTATACTTCAAAGTATTCACAAGACAATAGTGTGCTTTGCATTAAACTTTGTCTCTTAAGTAAATATTGAAAATATATCACTTATGTGTTATCCCAAACTTAAAAACTATTCCAATCGTTTAGCACTATTCCGGCCTTGTACTCTATCTTGGATTCATGAACATTTACAAGACTAAACCAAGGTCCTGTTAGGAACGGCACCATTCCTTATGTTCACTTAGGTGAATTTTGAATTATATCTCTAGCTACTATGAGACTCGAACTCCATTAAGAGTATAAACTCAACCTCAACCACGTAGCTATATTTGCACCGATATCTTGGAATGGACTAATTAAAGTTCGGCGCTAACCCGGTCACATAACAATAATTTGTTCTTACCCATTTAACTATGGAATAGCGGTACAACTATTACATAGTTGGGTTACCATCATTGGTGACTCTTTCAAAGAAAGGTTTCAGTCCCATTCCACTGGATGTTTTTTTGACTAAGTCTCTTGAAGACCTTTCGTCAAAGGATCCGCTAGGTTCTTGTTTGTCCTAACATAAACAATATTAATAACACCATCGGTTATTAATTGTTTAACATATTCATGTCTCAAGCTAATATGTCTAGATTTTCCATTATAAACTTTGTTATAAGCTCTAGACAAAGTAGCTTCACTATCACAGTACAAAGAAATAGATGATATCGGTTGTGGCCACAACTCAATATCAAGCAATAGATTTATTAGCCATTCCGCTTCTTTGCCTGCAACGGCAAGTGCTATAAACTCACTCTCCATCGTAGAGTGAGTTTTGCACGTTTGTTTCTTAGAAGCCCAAGAGACGGCTCCTCCTACAATTGTGAAAATCCAACAGGATGTAGATTTATTATCATTTGTACTTGTTATCCAACTTGCATCCGAGTACCCTTTAAGTACGGTCAGATAGTCATTATATGACAAACCCAAGTTAATGGTTCTTTTAAGATAACCATGTACTCTTCCAATTGCATTCCAATGTTCGATACCCGGGTTACTCGTGAACCTAGACAATTTGCATACCGCAAATGCTATGTCGGGTCTTGTACAATGCATAGCATACATTAAGCTACCAATCGCACTAGCATATTCAAGCTGTGCCACCACTCGGCTTGCATTCTCTAGTAATTTAATACTAGAATCATATAGGATATTTGCTTCTTTAAATTTCAAATTATTGAATTTAAGAAGCACCTTCTCAATATAATAAGATTGACACAACGAGTAACCCCTACTATGCTTGCTCACTCTTACACCTAAGATAGTATCTACCTCACCAAGATCTTTCATCTTAAATTGTGAAGTTAGATATTTCTTGGTATCATTTACCCCTTGCATGTTTGTTCCAAAGATAAGCAAGTCATCAACATATAAGCATATTATCACACCAAAACTATTTGTAAATTTAGAGTATATGCATTTATTCGCATTATTATGCTTAAAACCATAAGATAAAATGACATTATCAAATTTCTCATGCCATTATTTTGGTGCTTGCTTTAAACCATAAGTGACTTGACTAACTTGCAAACCTTCTTTTCATTTCTAAGTAGTACAAACCCTTCGGGTTGTTCCATATAGATTTCCTCATTAAGATCACCATTTAGAAAAGCCGTCTTAACATCCATTTGATGTACATGCAAATTACATATTGATGCAATTACAAATAGCACTCTTATGGATGTCAATCTAGCTACCGGAGCATATGTATCGAAATAGTCTATACCACGCTTTTGTTTAAAGCCCTTAGCTACTAATCTAGCTTTGAATGTTAGTATAGACCCATCGGTATTGTACTTTCTTCTAAACACTCATTTGTTGCTTATTGGTTTTGATCCCGGAGGAAGATCGACCAAGATCCAAGTTTGATTCGAGATAATCGAATCCATTTCATCATTCACAGCCTCTCTCCAAAAGGAGGCATCCCTTGAAGACATAGCTTCATTAAATGTCTTTGGATCTTCTTCTATATTAAGCAACAATGGTATTTTACTAAGTACACCATTTATATCTCCTTCAACCAAAAAAGTTAAAGCTTGAGATGAAATAAAATCCGGTGCTAAGTCCTTTTCTTTTCTATCACGTTGACTTCTTCTCGGTTCGAAAGATGTCATAGACTATTTCTTTTTATTAGTAGAGGTACCGGGAATGTCAACATATGGTTGATTAACATTAGATTCTAATTCAATGGAAGAATCAAGACTAAACTTGTTCTCAACAAATTCAACGTCTCTTGATTCCACAATCACATTAGAATCTAGATCCAATAATCTATAAGCCTTGGAATTTTCAGCATAACCTACGAAAACACTTCTAATTCCTCTAGCTCCTCCTAACTTTGATGATTTAGGGTCAATCATTCTATAAAAAGCAAGACAGCCCCACATCCTTAAATACATCAAGTTAGGTTTTCTTCTTTTCCATACTTCATATGGAGAGACATGTGTTTTCATAGATGTAATCCTATTGTGAACATGACATGCTATAAGTAAAGCTTCCCCCCATAAATTATTAGGCAATTTAGCATTAAGAAGCATAGAGTTAATCATATCGGTAAAAATTCTATTCTTTCTTTCAGCCAAACCATTTTGTTGAGGAGTAATATGGGCTGACTTTTGGTGAATAATTCCATGCTCTTCACAGAAAGCATCAAATTCATTTGAGAAATATTCACCACCTCTATCACTTCGAACCATTTTGATTTTCTTGTCTTTTTGGTTCTCAATTTCAGCCTTATAAATTTTAAATTTATCAAAGGCTTCATCTTTTGTTCTAAGTAATTACACATAAGTGTATCTAGAACAATCATCAATAAAAGTGATAAAGTATCTCTTTCATCCTCTAGTCAAAATTCCATTATACTCACAAATATCGGTATGAATCATATCCAATATTTGAGTATTACGTTCGGCTCTAGGAAAAGGTTTCTTAGTCATCTTTGCTTGTATACAAATTTCACACTTATCATTTTTAATATCTTTGCAATTAATCAAATCATGTTTATACATATATTTCAAAGATCTAAAATTTAAGTGTGCTAAACGTGCATGCCAAACATCAAAAGAATCAATAATATAAAGAGAATTCACATCATCTTTATTATTAATACTTAGTTTGTACATGCCATCACAAGAATATCCCTTTCCCACAAAGATCTCATTCTTAGATACAATACAATTATTGCCCTCAAGTATAATCTTAAACTCATTCTTACACATAAGACTAGCGAATACAAGATTTTTCCTAATATCAGGAACATGAAGAACATTGTTCAATGTAAGCTTCTTTTCGGACGTAAAGTTAATCTCCACCACTCCTCTCCCGACAACCATTGTTGCATCATTATTCCCCATGAGAACCGTTTGTCCTTCCTTTTCCACTTTGTAAGATAAGAACATAGTCTTGTCATTACAAACGTGGATTGTGGCACCGGAATCAAGCCACCAATCAGAGGATCTAGATGCAGCCATGTTAGTTTCGGTAATAATGCCAATTTACAATTCTGAGACCATGGCACAAATGTCTTCAGATTTCTCCTCAACGGCATTGGCATTGTTGGTGTTAATTTCTTCCTTTTTCTTCTTATATCTGCAGTCATTTTAGCGATGGCCTTTCTTTCCACAAAAGAAACAATTTCCAGAAAATTTCTTTTGACCATTACCGGACTTTTTGAACTTCTTGTCATTATTGACTTTGAAATTCTTTGAAAACTTACTAGCTTCGGCAACCTTAACTTTAGAGGAATCTACATTTTTGTTCTTGGAATCACGAGACTTAGTCTCTTCTTCGATTCTCAAGTGTTTTTGTAATTCCTCCAAACTTATGTCATCTCTCCTATGAAGGAGTTTCTTTCTATAACCATTCCAACTTTGAGACAATTTAGCAATAATTGCCCCCACTTGGAATGATTCAGAAATCTCAACTTTCAATTCACGAAGCTTAGTAACAATGACTTGCAATTCATGTATTTGATCTAGAACGGACTTGGTATCAATTATGACAAATTCTAAAAATTTTAAGATGAGAAATTTGTCCGTACCTTCCTTCTCAGTTTTGTATTTGCATTCGAGAGCGTTCCAAATCTTCACCGGAGACTCTATCGAGTTGTAAAGATCGTAGAGCCTATCGGAGAGAGTGTTGAGAATATCACCCCGGCACATGATTTCATCATCTCCACGCTTCTTTCTTGCGGTCTTCAATTCTTCAGAATCATCCTCCTTTGGTTCAGAAAGTGGCTCCAATTTCGGATCAAGCACGTAGGCGATCTTAAGCACGGTGAGAAGGAAGAACAACTTTCCCTTCCAGCGGGTGAAGTTGATACCATCAAAATGATCAAGTTGAACATTAAGATTGAGGAAAGACGTCATATTCTTTTCAACCCCTATTGCAGCAAGTTTAAAACCTTAAAGATTGTTGAGAAATTCAGATTTGAGAGTATGAAAAGAATAGAGAAAGCAGAAAGTGGGTTTGAGGCATATAGAAATTCTTTCCTTTAAGGTTTTATTTATCCTCACTTCTCAAAGTTTGCTAATGAGTTTTTAATGGCAAATTACTCCCAAGATACAACAAACCCTTGAACACAATATCCAGTAAAAATATTGAGTTCTAGAACAATAATAAATATGTATTTTTTGAAGTCCATTAATTAAAGACAGGGATGCATCCATCCTTTTAAGTGTTACAACCTTTTACATAGAGATACCTTTTCAATTTTAAATGTTATCTTTTATATGCTGATGCACTTATATCAATAGTTATTTCTATTGTTAATAAGTGCTCAGATATGTGAGAAAACATATCACAAATGGATGTAATGGTTCAAGACCTTTTCAGATCACTAAAACACATGAAAACACGTTTTCCGTTAGTAATTGACGCTACAGCGGATGACATTCACGCTGCAGTGCTCGAGCTACACAAAACAGACCCAACAGGTCTGTTTTGTGCGCGCTGCAGCGCATCCGTGCGCTGCAGCGCTCGGGCTTCACAAAACAGACCCGAGAGGTCTGTTTTACGCAGGCTGCAGCACCCAAGAGGCGCGCTGCAGCGCGACCGTGCGTTGCTGCGCACGCTCCTGTGCGCTGCAGCGCACGCTCCTGCGCGCTACAGCACGCGCTTGTGCGCACCTGTTCTTCCCGAACGGGTTTTAGGCCAACTTTGTGATATCAAAATTGAGAGATATATTACAATTTCTCTAACAACATGCACATATATATACATATATATAATTACAAAGGTGACAAAGCAGTACTATCTTCTTCTGCCTTCAGAAAGGACTGCAAAAAATAAATAAAAGCAAGCATACATATTTTCCAATGTAGCTAGTTTCAGGACCTCACTAAGTTTCATTTATTATTTAAAAAGCAAATGACACGATCAAGGACTAAAGGGAAATAAGAACACTGGCTCTAAAACACCTTTTATGGCTGGTAAAGAAGTGATTTGAATAGGGAATTATGTGTTTTGCTTATAAAGCCAAAATCAGAATCATGTCAAATAAATGATTAGTGATATTGCCATCCGTATGTTAGTTTCATTCTGATCAATATTTGTGGGTGAGCACTATTCAACTTTCAGCTAGCTATAGATTGCTTTCTCCAGTTTTAAAATTAGTCTGCACACATATTTTAGTACATGAAACTAAAGTCAAAGTTTTTTTTAATGGAATAGAGTACACAGCCGATCTCATTCTGGTTCCCATCTTCATAAGTCCATAGGACACACAGTAATATATACATTATAAAAATTTCCCATTTCGGAAGATTCATGTTGTGCATCATACTCTTTAACCTACCAAAAAATATTGATTAAATTTACATATTTATTAATTTATGACCATTTATATCAATTTTCCTCCTCCTAACAACCAAGAATATTATATTTGATTTTGCCTCTTAACCAATACATAACACTATTTATCTGAATTATCCGCTGCCACGAGTTATAACTATTAATTAATAATCTCTCAATCTTGTTTTTGTTACTTGTATAGTTTTTCAGCACTTTTTTTCTTCATCAGTTGAGCACATAATAATGAATGTGTTTTGCAGTACTAGTTTCTTTACTTTTAACTGCTTAATGATTGGGAATTTCAGAGTTGTTAGCACCTAATTATAAATCTCAACGTCAATGGTAGAAAACACGACGTCGTATTTGTCTCTGGTAGCTTGACTATAAGTCTATAAGCAATTCTGATGGCGACAGAGAATATTTATCACAAGTTGCGTTTATTGTTATTGTACACAATGATGATAATGTGATTGCGTGATGTATATAAATGTCAAAACACGACTTTATCTAAAGTGCTCTAGTCAACTAACTCATTTTGTAACGTGTGAGCAATGCTTGGCTTCTTTTCTTAATTCGTGCAGTACCAATTTCTTTTTTTTCCTTTTTTTCAAAGTAGAAAATTCTAGAGTAATATGCGAAAATTTTGTACTTATAGGGTTGTGCTGTAAAACCGTTAGATTTATATTAAATTTTATAATTTTTTATTCCTTTTTCCTTTAGACGTGATCTTAATTAGATTTTTAACATTCAAAAATATGAGTATTAGGAATATCTTGCGAATAATATTAAAAGATACCAATATTATTGTACAGTATAAAATTTATGAGTGGTGCACTCTCTCTATTAGTTATAGTACTCAACACCGGTATTGTCCTCAAATATTTTTCATACCCTACCATACAAAGTCTTTTTTTTAAAAAAAAAATCATATTTCGTATTTATCTTTGTTCATGTAAATAAGCTATATAGCAAGATTATGCAAGGGAAAACTGATCCGTACCTGTCTGCAAGGACGATTACTGTACTTTTTTCGCTTCTCCTTGCAAAGTGAAGGAATTGTTTTAGAAAGACAAAATATAGGGGGTCAAAACAGAACTAGAGATTAATGGGATTAATGTTGCAGTACTAAGGAAGTAAATTAAACATGGCGGCCAACATTCAATACCACACGACTGAGAAGACTTTTTTTTCTCATTTTAAATTGTCATTCCATTATATGTCAACTTTTCCTTTGCCAAGACCAAAAGTCGCCAACTTGTTAGGTTGCATATCAAATTGAAACACAAGTTATGGAAAATGTCACAAATGTCACAGATTCAATGAGGAACAATTCAATGAAAGGTTAGCTATAAATACCGGGCACATTGTTGTCCTCACCATCTCACCACTAATTGAATAGTAGACAAGAAATAAAATACTTGTTGCTATAGAGACAACAATGGCTAGTCACAACAAAGTTCTCTTTCTTGCATTTCTTCAGCTCCTGATAGCGCTTTCTGTTGCATACCGCAGCGATCAATGTGGCTTGAAACTCGGGTTTTACAAGCGGACTTGCCCATCTGCTGAGATTGTCATTGCGGAGACTACTCATCGATTCATTTCCCTAACTTCAACTCTTGCTGCTCCTATTCTGAGGATGCACTTTCATGATTGTTGGGTCCGGGTATGTCTTTCATAATCATAACACAGCCATTCTATTGTTTTTCTTGCCTAGTATCAAGTATAAAAGTAGAAGCTCTATATGTGTCTTTGTTGGTCATATGTAATCTCTATTTATGTAATAGTAAATTAAAACTGTCACGTGATAGTATAGAAATCAGTCGGTTAAACTTTTTGTTATGTAGTCACGATGTTGTAATAGTAATAAATAACAATACTTGTTGGAAAGTAGTACTATTTAACCCGAGAGTGTTAAAAAAATAAAAATAAAAAAACCCTCTGTCGTTGAGTCAGTCAACATTTCATCACATACTGAATCTGTTGGGTGTGAGGATGATGTGTGTGTCTGTGTCAATTTGAGTTGTGCAGAATTGGCCATGTCTTATAAGTTCCATAAATACGTACAGGGATGTGATGGTTCTGTGCTACTGGATTCCACAAAGAAGAACACAGCCGAAAAAGCGGCGGCTCCGAACCTGAGACTAAAAGGATACCAAGTCATAGATGCTGCAAAATCTGCAGTAGAAAAGATATGCCCTGGTGTTGTTTCTTGTGCTGATATCCTGGCATTAGTAGCTAGAGATGCTGTGGAAACGGTAACAAAATTACAAACTCTACTCCACAATTTTGATTAATTATATGTGAAGAAACATTCAAAATTAATACAATGATTTGCCAAGTACTCCATGAACATTTTTTTTTTTTAAATGTTAAATTTCAGATTCATGGACCTTATTGGGACGTTCCCACGGGTCGAAGAGATGGAAGAGTGTCATTAGCCTCAGAGGCCTTAGCAAACTTGCTTCCTCCTTTTGCTAACATAACCCGACTCAAACTGGGGTTTGCTTCAAAGGGTTTAAGTGTTAAGGACCTAGTTGTTCTATCAGGTAATACAACTTCAAAGAAATTTTTATTGACAATTTACTCTTCTCTTACTCGATCTTGTTAGAGCACATTACTACAACTTCACACATTTTTGTGGTTTTAGGAGGACACACCATAGGGACAGCTCTCTGCTCTTCCTTCACAAACCGCTTGTACAACTTCACCGGCAAAGGCGACGCAAGAAGAAGAGGCTTATTACAATCTGATGCAGCTCTTCTTGATGATCCCGAAACGAAAGCCTATGTGGAACTCCAGGCAACCACTCATGGATCCACCTTTGCGCAAGACTTTGCGGAATCAATGGTGAATATGGGAAAGATTGGAGTCCTTACAGGCAAGGCAGGTGAAATAAGGAAGCATTGTGCTTTTGTCAACTAATTGATTTTTGATAACAAGGTTCTTTTTACTGTACTTTGTTTTTTGTTCTCAAATGGTGGCCGATTATTATTTTGCAAGTGTATATGTTTGAGTGAAAGTATATTGTGATTCCAAGTGTTCTAAAATTTGAAGCCACATTGGGTTTTCATGCCCTTAATTTTGTGATTCAATGGTGTTTCAAAAGTTCCAACAAATTCAATAAAATTTTTGGGGTCCATGTTTTTTATTTTTCGTATGTATAGTATCTGAAAAATGATACTTGAATACGTCTTATTTATAAACACATTAACGCGGGTTTGAATTAATGATTTATATGTTGCTTGCTTATCAAGGAAGGCGCTACTTCTATTCAATATTACTCTTTATAAATTGATAATGTTATTAAATCATCACTTACACGATAAAACACTAATATCGCTTGGCAAGTACGGGATCAAATACAAATGTCATTTTTTACTATTTGAGTGGTGAATTACATATGTCAACGTTACGTATTAAAGTCCGTCAAGAAATATAATTGCTAGATTAAGTAAAGAATATTTTAAAAATTTCAGTTGTACCCTAATTTTTTCCTTTTTAAGTATACTCAGTTGATTAATGCCTAAAAGTGATGGTCACAAGCGGTCAATTGTAGCACAGAAGGGCGGTCGTATCCACAGAGAAGTAACAAATAACCAAGAAAGATTAACAGAATAAGAGTGTAAGAGAAAGATAAATAACAAGTGAATTAAAGAAAAAGAAGAGTTTTTGAGATTTTGTTTGTAATAAAATAAAAAGGAGGAAATTTGTATGAAGAAAATTCAGTAGTGAAAACGGTAAGGTGTCGAGAATCCTTAATGTTTCGTTCACCAATTTAAGTTTCGATTCACAATATAAAAGAATCGAATGAATTAAATCTCTATATTGACTCTGAAAGTATTATTATTACAAGTTATCTAAAATCGACAATATATCAATTTGACAATATTACAGTAAAAGACAATTTGTGAAATAATTTGAATAACAAAACAATGCATGACAGAATTACATAAGAAAAGCGTGACTGAACTTATATAAAAAGTGGCACACAATATTTTAAAAAATAAATGAAAGATAGATGAGATTTAATTCATTCAGATATTGAACTTTACAGCACAAGTAATCAAAACCCCGAATTGGGTCACTCAACAAAAGTTCATCTCTAATCTCACCAAGAGAACTCTAGCCTAACTTGCAAAACATTCTCACAAGTTCTAGAAAGAAAATATAAGAGTGACAGCAAGACGACAGAAAACTGAATATTAAAAGCTTCTAAAAACTTTAGGCTAACCCCTCTATTTATAGTGTTCAGAGGTTGCCTGTCAAATAAGGAAATAAATAGTAAAATAAGAAAATTATAACAGAAAAGGAAACAAAAGAAAATTACACATAAATTAGGAGAAATCATATATTTAATTTGGAGAAGAAATATGGTAATTTGCTCTGATTTTTGGGGAAGAAATTCGGATTCATCTCAAGGGGACACGTGTCGAAGCTTGATTGGAGGAAAGGAATAAGGGCGCCACGTGTCGCGCGCGGAGTCAAGGAATTGTGTTGGCGCGGGCAGAATGGGGGGCAAGGTTGATAGCTGTCGCACGTGGAGAAGAGCTTGGGATGGCACGCTAACACGCGGGACCCACGTTGCTGAGGAGTTGGACGCGCTGGAGATTGCGCGGAGGAAGAACGCGAGGCCTGGGATGTTTGCATGTTGTTGACGCGCGAGGCGCGAGATGGCGCGAGAGAAAGGCGCAGGAGAATGGCTGAGCAAGCGTGGGACCCACGCCAGATTCAGCTTGTGGCTTCGACTCGGCTCTCTCTCTATGTAGCTCGGCTTGGCTGACTTAGGGTGGCCGAAAACATTGCTTTTATGGCTTCTTTTTGTGTAGCTTGTTACACTGCTTTCATCTGTAAATAAATAAGCAAAAACTAGATAAATTTTAATTAAAAATATTATGAATAAAAATAATAGAATTGTTTAATTAAAGCTTAAATATTTTAATATTATATAAATTAAAATCAGTATTTAGGGTGCATTTTCAGGCACTTATCATCAGTCTTTCAAAAATTGTGTATAAAAAAAGTATTTAAAAAATTGTAACATTAATAAAGAATTTTTTTTTTTTAAAAAAAAAACGGTTATACTCCAGGTTTTGACTTTCTAAGGGCCCGTTCACTTCGCTGATTCGAGTTTAGAATTCGAGTTGAGATGTGACTTTATGTGAGAGCTTTTTACTGTAGCAAAAAAGTTAGATGTGATTGTTTGTGAGAGCTTTTTACTGTAGAAAAACTCGAATTCTAAATTCGAATATGCGAAGTGAACAAGGCCTTAAGACTCCGAATAAACCAAAGATTGGTTATACTACTTTTTTGGAGCACTCTAATTATTTTATTTTATTTTATTTAAAAAAAGCAAATCAAATTTTAGAAGAAAATAAACAAAAGTAAAAAGGAAAAAAGAAACGAATTTTAAAAGACGAGGCTGTATGCAATTTAGGCATAAAATTGTATTTTAAAATTTGGTTTCGCCCCTGAAAAAATTTCTGGTTTGTTCACTGTTTGGATCCCTTCTCCTTGCAAAAAGAAGAAAGAAAGAAAAAAAGGTTCTCGATGATGAGTTCTCCCCAATATTAGTTTTTAATAGTGAATGCTATTACTTTAACGTCTACATATGTGTTTATCAATCATCAATATAGAAATGTTGGACAAGGAGCTTTTAACTATGGTTACTTTTAAGGAGAAATTAACATGGCTTTCACGAAATTATATTATTGCTAAAAGTAGTGTGATTTATGGCGTGGAAAGCTTTCTGGTAATATAACCTCGTCTGTAACTTGGACTTGTCTCTCTTTGCCTATTCACACACACACATATATATACATATATATATATACATACATATATATATATATATATATTGCATGCACACCAAATCCCTAACTGGGGATTCCAACAAATTTACAAAGGTGACAAAGCAGTACTATCTTCTTCTGCCTTCAGAATGGACAGCGAAGAATAAATAAAAGCAAGCATACATATTTTCCAATGTAGCTAGTTTCAGGACCTCACTAAGTTTCATTTATTATTTAAAAAATGAAATGACAGGCTAGCTAACGATGCTGGGTGCCGGCACGAAGAAACTTCCTTCTTTTTTTTTTTTTTTCTTTTTTTTTTTCCTGTCCGTTTGCTTTATTTCGCCTTGTTGTTGATTAATAACTACATGAATATCTTTTTTCTCTTGTTTAAGAAAAAAACAGGAATATCTTTAACTGAATAGGAATAATTAATTGGAAAAAGTCATAAGCAACATGCAACAATATTAAATAGATATAAAGATAAAGAATGTATATTTGCGTAGCTTTTTGATTGATATGGAATATATGTTGCATTAATAACTTTGTTATAGGATCTAAAGGGAAAAAAAAAAGATTAATCTATTGGCTTACGGAAATTAAGGGGATGTTTGGTACCTAGATTTGTTTCCTGATTTGAATTATGGTTCGTGGTTCGCTACAGTATTTTCTCTCATAAAAAATACACGTAAATTGAAAATAATTCTAATCACATGATTCTAATCCATGAACCAAACGTCTCCTAAGTTATCACTTTAACAAGATGAGTTCCACCTTTTTTCATACACGCGAGTTATAAAGTTGCTTTCACTTGCAGTCTTCATCTTGCAACAATTATGCTAGCATGGCGTGCTTGGACAAGCAATGCAAAGGAGAGGTTTAATCAACTCTTTGGTGTTAATAATAACGAATAAGGAACTTACGGATGACCATCACAAAATAAATGATTAAAAAAAACTTTGCGTAGCAAAAGAAAAAAAAAATTAAGAAAGCAGAAAAGAATTTGTAGCAGTTAGAACAATTGAAAAATACATCATGCAACGAAAAAGAATAACTGGGATACCTTTGACTAATAGTCAGCTATTAATTTATCACCAAGTTTGAGTATTTTTATAGTGAGCATTTTATCAATCATGAGTTTATTAGACCCGCCGTGGGTTCATCCAAATAATATTGATTCCTTGGTAAATAGAATTGGAATTTTGTTCTAATCCCAAGTTCAGTTTAGCGGTAAATTCACACATTTTAAGTTTTACCATTCAAATTTCCCACTGAATTTGAATTGAAGTTGTTTTTTTTCCCCACATGAAACAAAAAAAGGGACAAAAAAAAAAGAGAAGAAAAGAACTAAAAGATAAAATTTTTCCATCATGACCTGATATTACGATTGAGCTATCGTGATCTTGTTGCTATGTTCAACAATTTTCAGAAAAACACTAAATACCTCAATATTCCAGTATATATAATCAATAAATCAACACATTCTAGAAAACAAAAAAAATATATATATATATATATATATATTATGAAACAAAAAAAAAATGTAGTTATAACGTTTCGTACTTTAGCTTAACTCAAGCAATTGAGAAACAACTCATTTTGTGGAAAAAGGTTGAAAGAAACAATTCACACCGCTCCAAATTAATAAACTTAATTAGTGACTAACCAATAAAATCATGTCACGTCATATAAAAAATTTAGACTACTTTTTAACTAATTTTTTTGTACTTATCATGAAATGATGTAGTATGATTTAATTGGTTAGATACTAATTAGAATACTAAAAATTGAACATCAGATTTGGATCCCTAAATATTCTAGGGTGCACTTCAAAATTACTAGCTACTATAAGAGTTAAATGAGAATACTTTCTTGTCGTTTTTCGTCTAACGATTTTTTTTTTTTTTTGGGTAGAATTTTTTATTACACGTGGTTTGTAACATGCAGTAATTTACACATATATTCGTTACTGACTTCATTATTCATCCATGTATGTACATGCACATCTTCTTGCTTTCTTAAAAGTTAAATGAGAATATGAGATCTGCTTCGTTTGATAGTCGGCTATTTTGATCGACCCCCCATGGCTGCGTGTCGCAGCAGGTAAAGAGTACTATTTCATAATTATTGATTTATAAAAAGAGAAAACATAGATAGTTCAGCAACATGACAATAATGTATCCGTTGTAGGAGCAGGTGAATGATGTAAATACTTAATTTTATCCTTAATCCATCTAACTTTTCTGCAAAAGCAACGTAATTAGCCTTATAATTCCATCCTAAGACTCCTTGCAAAAGCAATTTCCGAACGTTTTGTATGCATATATAGATGTCATCTTGTTGACGTAATAATAACTAATTTTAGCATCACATGATCATGTGTTTTCTATACTTTTATCACGTTAAAATAGCTTTGAACGATGGTGGTTTTGTTCAGTATTATTACTGATCAAGATTTTTTTGTATGCATGCCACAAATAAAACCTAAAATTATTTTTTTTAGTAAAATTGAGATTGTTCTTTATAATGTTTCGAGATAATTTATTGCTTGGAAACTTATTATTATTGATGTTGTTACTTTGAAAAACTTATTATCATTTATATTCGTAAAATGTGGTTAAACATGATCAAGAAAAATTATGTAATTTTTTTTTGGTAAAAAAATATATATAATTAACTTTTGGTGGAAATATTATATACATTTTATTGCATCCTTTATCCTAAGCCGGCACATGTGGCACCCTGTAAATGGCAAATCTAGTCACCCTCACATCACATGATAAACCAAGAGCAACGTAAGATATCTCTAGCAATGTAATCACAAGAGTTTCGGCCCACATTTGATCCTAATTAAAGAAACATTAAGCAATCAAAGAAACACACATGTATGTATAAATATACATATGTACACACAAAATTAAACAATAGTCAAACTTACGCAAGTTTTATTTTTTATTTTTTCCTTTTTATTTCCCTAACGGTTAACATAAGATTCCCATTTAATTTAAACTGTGAGAGATTAATTAGGCCGACACAATCCTATATTACTTGTCACCAATCCATCAAAAGAGTAATATCTAATCCACGAAAAGAGGCAAAGAAAAGAGGGCCTAATATTGGAACCTACTTCCTTTGTCCTTGGGGGACGAGCCTAACTACTCTTTTTTATAACGAACCAAGATAATATTATAAAGCATTCTTTTCTTTTTTGACTAATTGAGAAGAAAATGTGAAAGAGCACTATTGATATTAAGTATTATTATTTAATAAAAAGTGAAGTCTCTTATATTATGAGATTTATTTTTTATTAGATGGTGATGCTAAATAGTATAAGTGTCTTATAGTATTACTCAATTAAGAAATATGTTTAAGTACTATACGTGATTGTAATGATTATTATATATGTTAGTTAGCTAGCTGAATTGTTTTCCTCATCCTTATTTTTCCTTTATTTTTATTTATTTAATCATATTGCTTCCTATATCTTGCCCTTCAAGTACTTCATAGATCTCTCTATATAAATCCCCTCCCTAATATCTCAGAAACCACAAGTGCATTTAAGTTGATTCTCTCCCAAACAACTAATAGTATCATTGTCTATACATATCCATTAGTATATATACATATATAGTGAATATATATATATATATATATATATATAGAATTGAGAATGAGAGGAAAATATTGTATTGGGATCATAATTTTAGGCATTTCAATCCTTCTACAAGCATCTGAAGCTCAACTGAAGAAGGGTTTCTATTCCAATAGCTGCCCAAAAGCTGAGAAAATTGTGAAGGACTATGTCAAACAGCATATCCACAATGCTCCTTCAGTAGCAGCAGCGGTCTTGAGAATGCATTTTCATGATTGCTTTGTCAGGGTTTGTCTCCAAAATCCTTAATTTGCTCAACAATATTATCTCACCTCCTATTAATTTTTCTCTTTCAATTACATGAATATATGCTTGATTAGTAGTAATTATAATCTTTTACTGTTAAAGAAGTAGTACTAATTATTATATTTTGCTTGGCTAATTTGCAGGGTTGTGATGCCTCAGTTCTTTTGAATTCAACTTCCAATAACACAGCAGAAAAAGAGGCTCCCCCAAATCAAACAGTCAGAGGATTTGGCTTCATTGACGCAATAAAAAGCCTTGTAGAAGCTAAATGCCCTGGAGTTGTTTCTTGTGCAGATATCCTCGCTTTGGCAGCCAGAGATGCCATTGTGGAAACAGTAAGATCAATAACTCAAAAAAAACTGTGTTTTTTCCTTCCAAAATCATGCCACATGTTTACTTACTCACAATTGTCCCCCCCTTTTTTTTTTTTTTTGGCATGGCCAGGGAGGTCCATTCTGGAGAGTTCCAACTGGGAGAAGAGATGGGACAGTTTCAATTAGATCAGAAGCAGCAAACAACATCCCAGCTCCAACCTCAAACTTCTCCACACTCCAAACACTTTTTGGTAATCAGGGCCTTGATCTAAAGGAATTAGTATTGCTTGCAGGTAAAGCAAAATATTGGTGTCACGCACACAACCTAGCTTCAGTAGTACTAATTACGTATGGTACTAATATGATTCTAGTATTGATATGATTCTGATATAATTTGGCGCTTGAAATAAGATAGACTAATGATGTCGCTTTTTCTTTTTTTTTATTTTTTTTCTTTTCAGGTGCTCACACAATTGGTGTAAGTCATTGCAGTTCATTCTCAACCCGGCTCTACAATTTCACCGGTGTGGGCGACCAAGACCCCGCTTTGGACAGCGAATACGCTGCGAATCTAAAGGCGAAAAAGTGCAAAAGTCTGAGCGATAACAAGACGATAGTTGAGATGGACCCCGGAAGCCGGAAGACCTTCGACCTCAGCTACTACACCCTCTTGCTCAAGAGAAGGGGTCTTTTCCAATCCGATTCAGCCTTGACCACAAACTCTGTTACGAAGTCCTACATTAAGCAGCTGCTTCAAGGATCGCTTAGCAACTACTTTTCTGAGTTTGCCAAAGCCATGGAGAAAATGGGACGAACTAAAGTCAAAACTGGCTCGGATGGTGAGATTAGGAAGCAATGTGCAGTTGTGAATAGTTAGATATATTTATTGTTCAAGTCTATGTTATTATCATTTCCATGTGTTTAATTATTCAGTGTGGTGATAATATTTTTCTTTTGTGCGGAGGAGATCAATAATCATAATCATTATATACGTATGTATCGATCAAGAGGCTTATTAATTTGCCCATGTTTTGTTAACTGTTTTTTGTATCTGCAGTGGGAATAAACAGAATTTCTTCATGATCAGTAGTTAATACTTCAGTATGATTTCTATCTTCCTTATAATGACTACAAAAACGATCGATATGGAAACTTCTTATGGAATTATGCAATAAAATGGTTGCATGAGACACCTTATGCGGTCCATGTCATATATTATTATTTATTATTTATAGGAAAGCACCAAATTATGCATATGGCTGAAACTTATCATTCACCTGTGGGCAAAATTGCATCAGCAAGTTGCCTAAAGTGACACGTGTTCTCGTGAAGATTCAATATTATGCAGCTGAATGAAGAGGCAAGGACAACTAAAAAAGAGGACTGGTTGTTAGTGATTCACCAACTACAACTAGAGAAGAGGACCTAGTTGAAAAATATATTCTTGAGAATATTGCCTTTAGCGTCTGCTTCTTTCGTGATGGGGTGTTGTTTAAGATAAATGTATAATTAGGATAACATGAGATTTTTTATTTTTTATTTTTAGTTCTTTAGGTTTTTTTTTTTTTTTTTTTTTGGATATAGGGGCAAATGGCCTTTTTTTAAGAATTTTCTAAAAAAAAAGCCAAAATTTTGTAAAATTAGCAAAATGATTGTTTATTTTATTGACTTATTGGTCATTAACTCGATTATTTTTCAATATTAATCAATATCAGTTAACAACTAATCAAAATTAATTAATAATTAATCAATTTCAATTAACAAACTACATGTTTATTAATAATAAATTATTAGTAAATTATAGTAATGAATTGGTCAATCATAATTAACCGTCAGTTAATCACTGATTGACTACCGAAAGAAATCAATCATCTTATTAAAATAATAAAAAATTGGCTATTTGTTTAAAAATAAAAAGTTTGACCATTTATTAAAAAGATCGTCAAAAACCGGTCATTTATTTGATTTTTCCTTCTTTTTTTTTAGTTTCAGATTATCTATTTAATTTTGATGTCTCAAATAATGTGTAGCTAATTATATTATGTCACGGATGTTAATGTATTCAAATATTAAAATATGAAAAAATCAATTAAAAGACATTTTAAATTTTTTAAATCACTTTACGGAATATGATTGATTATATATATTTTAGAACACCAAAATTGATTAGGAGATCTCAAATATTATTGCCGTGGATGCCCCCGAGTTAGCCGTGGTCTGATTCATGTTGCTCTTTCTGGTAGATAAAGAGAGAAAAAAGAAACCAAAAGGACGGAGTCTAAACTCTATGTCTTGGAATATGCAAAAGGCTCTATCAAAAGAAAGAAAGGGGGAAACAGAAATCTGATCACTAGTCATTAATTTAGAGCACAAAAAAAGGAAAATGATCCTCATTGGGCGGCTTCCTCTAACCGAGCGCAATTATAGCTGGTCCCAAGATTAAAGGAAAACATAGTCCAATTTAGCAGGACCATAAAAGGGAATATTTCACTCCGCCAGTGGGAAAAGTTGGCCCGTTTAGAGTTGGTTTTGTTTTTGTATTTCACGTTTTTAAAAAAAAAAAAAATTGGAGAGAAATGACATTTAACACAATTAAATATAAAAAATAGAAATGAAAATGATTTTTTAATTTAATATAAAATGAGAGAAAAATAAAAAATGAATTTTAGTCATTTTTTTTTATTTTTTGTTTCCATTTTCTCCTCTTTTGAGCGGAAAAAGAGAGACTTTAAGGGGATGTTTAGTTGGAGGATTCATACCATGATTTGAATCATGGTTCATGGTTTGTTACAGTGTTTTCTCTCACAAAAAAATACACGTAAATTGAAAATAGTTTTAATCTCATGATTCTAATCTATGAACCAAACGTCTCCTAATAGATTTTTTATATTGAAAATAATATCTTGATTAAACTATTAAACGCATTTTTAAAAATGATTTTTATCTAAGATTGAAAACATTTTCATTTTTATTTTCATACAAAAAATAAAACATTTTAGAACGAGTTTCAAACGCACCTGTTAATTTTTATAGTTAGATTAAATTTTTAACGTTCAGACTTATACAAATTTATATTAAAAATTTATAACGCGCTACACGAAACTATTTATACTGTATATTTAAAGAAAATTATTTCAATAATACAAACACAATTCCTATTAATAGAGCAAAATAGTTTACTCTACCGTAAAAACTCCCGTTATATAAACTTGTACACTTGTTTTGGTTTGGCGGTGAAACAATCTAATTATTGTTTTTTTTCTTCATTCTCGTTTTCCACCCCTGGTGCAGTAGTAAAGACCCGTAACTCTTGAGGGAGCACCCACTACTTGTTCATAACTTTGTCCTTTAAAATTAGAGGAAAAACTAAAAATACTACTTAAAATAGTAAAAAATATTATTTATATCATTCAACTTAAAAATAAAACTATGAGAAAGTACACCTCTTGCCGTAGATTTTTCCCTTTTTTTATAATTCAGGGTCATTACGCTAATTTAGTGGGAACTTTTAAATGAAGGGAAAATTTATGGTAGGGGGTGTACTTTTCCCAACTGATAGGGTGATGAATTATAATTGTTCCGTTGCTTTCCGATGGCTTAGATTAAAAAGATGCAACAAATTAACTAAAACAAAAATAGAAAAAAATGGCCAGTGTTCTTCTCTGTGCACGGCTCCACCTTCCCAACGGAGTTCCGGCATAAGTTTTTAACACCACTTATACCATCAGAAAGCTCTCGGCGAGCTGAGTTTGTTGACGTTCTGTGCGACCTCATCCTTGGCCGGAAACCGCCGCAATCGTTGACGAAAGTTCTGGAAAGCAAAAAAACTTTCAATCGCGATATCTCCGTCGTCCGAACTCTGATCACGGTGATTCTGGTTTCTATCAACCCAGAGCGATGAGACGAAGAAAACCCATCCATTTTCCCTGTTTGATTTTCACTGGAGTGCCACAGTCTAAGGTGGTCGGAGTTGTCGACGCTGTCGTTGTTGGAGTTCACATTTTCAAGCTTCGGGTTTTGACAGCACCCATACCATCAAAAAGCTCTCAGCAAGCTGAGTTTGTTGATGTGTCGTGCGACCTCCACCTTGGCTAGAAACTACTGCAATTGGTGGCGAAATTTTCAAAAAGTATTACGGAGGAAAAACCAGAAAATGGGAAATGAATTTTCCTGTATTGAATAATGTGAGAATGTTACGAGCTTAGCCTTTTATATACAAGCCTTAGGCTAAAACTAAATAACCATACTATAACAGAATGTAACATCTAACAATATCTAAAACTCCCCCTCAAGATGGACTATAAATGTCTTTTATAGCCATCTTGGACAACAAAGAAAACAAAGAACTGGCTGGCAAAGGCTTGGGAAACATATCAGCCAATTGATGTTGAGACCGAATAGGCATAAGCTTGACAAATCCAGCAACAACTTTGTCACGAACAAAATGACAATCTATCTCAATATGCTTCGTTCGTTCATGAAAAATGGGATTCGAAGCAATATGTATGGCAGCTTGACTATCACAAAATAGAAGCGTTGGAGGGGAAATAGGAACACCAAAGTCTCTTAATAATTGTTGAATCCATACTAACTCACTAGTAGTGGTAGCCAAAGCTCGGTACTCCGCTTCAGCAGAGGAACGAGAAACTGTAGATTGCTTCTTAGCTTTCCAAGATATTAAGGATTCACCAAGGAAAACACAAAACCCAGTAATGGACTTCCTGAAATCTGAACATGATGCCCAGTCAGCATCAGAGAAGGCTCGAAGCTGCAAAGAGGAAGTGGAGTTAAAAAACAAACCCTGCCCAGACCTGGATTTAAGGTATCTGAGAAGGTAATGAACGACCTGCAGGTGAGGCAAACGAGGGGTAGCCACAAACTGACTGAGCTTATGAACCGCATAGGTGATGTCCGGTCTGGATAAGGTGAGGTAAAGCTGCCGGCCTATATGACGTCTGTACTGAGAAGCTTCGGGAAGAAGATCACCCTCTGCAACATTAAGGTGAAGTTTAGGATCCATAGGAACTGAGACTGGTTTGGAAGCCAAAAATCCAGTGTCTTCAAGAAGTTGCAATGTGTAATGTCACTGAGATAAAATAATTCCAGAGGAGGAACGAGCAATCTCAAGACTAAGGAAATACTTCAAACTTCCAAGATCTTTCAACTTGAATTGCGTGTGTAGAAAAAGCTTCAACTGCTGAACGGCATCAAGTGAAGGACTTGTAATGACTGTGTCATCCACGTACACCAGTAAAGCAACAAAGGTTGTACCCGAGCCTTTGGTGAAAAGAGAATAATCAGACTTAGATTGAGTAAAACCAAAATTAATCAAGGCAAGAGAAAACTTGGAGTACCATTGACGTGAGGCCTGTTTAAAGCCATATATGGACTTATGCAACCTGCAAACCAACCTGTCAGCAGAATTCAAAGACTCCCCCTTTTAACATAACCGAGGGGAAGGTCTATGTATACCTCTTCGGATAAATCGCCATTCAAAAATGCATTGTTGACATCCAACTGAGCTAAATGCCATTTTTGGTTGGAAGCCAAAGCTAAAAGGAGCTTGACAGTAACAAGTTTTGCAACTGGCAAAAAAGTGTCGATGAAATCAACACCCTCTTGATGATTATAGCCTTTAGCAACTAAACGAGCTTTATAGCGCTCGATAGAGCCATCTGACTTGCATTTGATCTTATCCGTCCATTTACAACCAATAGAATGCTTACCCGGTGGAAGAGAGACAACTGACCAGGTTTGGTTGGATTCCATGGCAGCAAGCTCAAGTTGCATAGCCTCGCGCCAATGCTGGAAGGGAATAGCCTGATGATAAAACTGAGGCTCCACGTGGGAAGAAATACTCATGACAAAGGTTTTATGCGGGGAAGAAAGAGACTCATATGAAACATGATTGGACAAAGGGTATAAGGCAGTGGAGCCAAGGACTTATGGTTGAGAATGGAGAAGGTTGCAGTGATACTCTTGTAGATAAGATGGGACTCTAGTGACCCGGGAAGATCTCCTAACAGATGGTGTGGAGTTACAATCAGAAGTGGAAGATTAGGAGAAGCTAGGAGACAAGGATGTAGAAGCTGGAAAATCAGGGGCTGGAGAAAGGTAGAACTAGTTCAGGAAATGGATCTACCACCTGATTAGCATAAGTCACGGAATGAAAAGGAAAAGTGGATTCATGAAAAATAACATCTCTGGAAACAAAGAACTGCTTGGTTTGAATATCATAGAGCTTGTACCCCTTTACACCAGATGGGTATCCAACAAAAACACAAGTACGAGCTTGAGGATCAAACTTGGTATGATGAGCAGATAGAGTGGATGCAAAAGCAAAACAACCAAAAACTCTAAGAGAAGAGTATTCAACAGCATCTTTATACAACAGTTCATAAGGAGATTTATGTCCAAGAAGTGGGGAAGGGGTTCGGTTGATTAAGTAAGTGGCAGTAAGAACACATTCACTCCAAAAATTTTCTGGAACTCGAGATTGAAAAAACAAGGCACGAGCAACATTCAAAAGGTGCTGATGTTTTCTTTCAACTACTGAGTTCTGTTGTGGTGTATCAACACAAGAATATTGATGTAAATCCCCTTGACTACTGAAAAATGCATTGAAATCCAACTCCTTTGCATTATCAGACCAGAAACTCTTGATTTTACTACGAAACTGAGTGTCAATCATAGTAAAAAACTTGGGAATAGCTGTTGCAACATCAGATTTTTGTCTCATCATAAAAACCCAGGTAAATCTAGTGCAATTATCCACAATAGTCAAAAAATATCTATAGCCAAAACAGGCAGACACATGATAAGGACCCCATACATCACAATAAATCAGATCAAAGGGAGATGAAGATATACGATTATTAGAGATAAAAGGCAACCGTCTTTGTTTAGCTAAAGAACAAATGTAACAAATGTCATTGAGATTACACTTGGAAAAATCGCATTTCAACTGAGATTTCAATGAGTGTAATATGCTAGAAAAAATATCTAGTTGGCGTTTGCGTGCTTTTTTTTCTCTGATATTGTCTTTGAATAAATGTAGCAATAATCATGCGTGTGAGTATTTATTCTTGTTTAGTAGTCTTTCATTGTTTTTTGACCTTTTGTTGATTTTCATCTAACAGTCACAATTTTCACCTTACAGGGAGGAGAAAGTACATCCCCTACCACATAATTTCCTTGAAGGAAAAAAGAAAAAAGAAACATGTCTATCTTAGCTCTCTATATAGTTTTACATTCCTCTCTTAGAATTATGTCTTTCACTAGCTGATATATAATGGAAGAAAGTGAAGGCAAAAATAATAGAAAAATGCATCAATCTTTTATTACGACGGCATTCTTCAACATTTCCCTTTTTATAAATCTATAAATTTAATAAATTTTTAGAAAAAAGAAACTTGTCGTTTTGGCCAGAAAAATATACGCTTAAATAATCTTAACAAATACCCTTTAAAAATATTTTATTTCTTAATTCACAAATTTTTTTAGTCAAATAATATTTATCAAGCCTTCTTACTAGTAAATTCTCTATGTTTTCTTTAGGGTCGAGCCCATTTTAGCTTCCGAAAGACCCAAAACATTAGAACCGGGCCATTACTTCAGCCCAGCCGTCACTGAAATACGAAGCCCAAACGCAACAAAACACGCACGCACAAGTCGCACAGTCACATCCAACAAACCCTAGATTCTTTCGATACCGCCTATATAAACACGAACCTGCTCTTTGGCTTTCGCAATCTCCCTCTTTCACCTCCTCTGCCCGGCGCCCCTGCTTTCTTCGTTTGAATTTTCTCTGGAAAGGATTAAGGATTAAGAGTCTTTCTTTTCGTATCAAATTTTATGCCGCTTTTTTTAGTTTCTTCTCTTTTGTTTCATCTCATTTGGTTTTTAGGATTTAGATTTTTGATTTTCATTTTTTATATTGTTTGTTTGGTATGAGAAGAGTGTGGTGATGAGGCAATTTTCGTGGACTAGAGTTTCTGATCTGGGTCTTACCCAGAAGTTGATTACGAAACCCTTGGCTGTCTGAGCACACTTCTTTATA
Organism: Morus notabilis; assembly: GCF_000414095.1. NCBI lineage: Eukaryota > Viridiplantae > Streptophyta > Magnoliopsida > Rosales > Moraceae > Morus > Morus notabilis. Next base: position 182,590 of record NW_010366841.1, read on the forward strand.
CCAGCAATTTCTTATCAACCCCTTCAAAGTGTTTTCTTTTTCATATTAAATAAAGGTTGGGTATTTTTTTAGACGTGTTTTTTCTTCAAATTATCCGATTCACTTTTTCCTGGGATGACCGACTCTATTGTTTTGTATTATTATATGGCTTTTAAAATTGGCTTATGATGATAATTTAATTATCTTAGCGGATTTCAGTGAGATTTTATTGTCAATGATCTGATTGTTACACACACTGAAGCCTCATTATTCGAATTTTTCTGTTTTTTTTATTGATTTAGTATTTTTTTTGTGGGACGGTAGATGCTATGATGAGACGAAGCACTTGGTTGTGTTGAGGGGCAGTGGACGGGATCACTTAATTGTGTTCTCGCCGTGAGCCTATTATAATTAACGACTTCTCCTTCCTCTGAGCTCTGGTTGTCCCATTTTTCAGCCAAACATTTATTTGTAAAAAAAAAAAATGTTTTTAACTCCATAAAAGTGCTGTTAATAGTAATTCAGTGAGATTTACGTGACAGATTTGAAATTGCGCCCATTACCAATTCTGGGGGATAATCGGTTCCTCTTGGCATAATGGCTAGGGCGCCATATTAGTCATGTGGCTATCCTGATCAATGTTCTTTCAATGCCATTTGATCCTGGAAACACCACGTACATTCTTCAAACTATATATGGACTTAAAACATTATATCGGTCGGAAAGTTAAATATTGTTTGATAAATTTCAACATCGACGTGAACAAAGTATGATAACAAGACAATATTTGTTTGATAGATGTTATCATCGATGTGAACACAAGGCACCAAGAATTGAATTAAAAAAATGTGATGTAGACCTCTCTTTCATGACCGGAGTTCACGTTTTAAATGATATTTATGCACTTTGTAATATCTGATCAGTGTCAGCACAATCCACAAGTGAGGTTTAATGAGGTTTTACAATGGAACTCGTCAACCTGGAGCTAGTGACATGGCAATGGAATAATTCCCGAGAATTGCACTAAGTTGAACGGGGCAAAGAATAAATCAATTCGGAAATAACGTTGCCAAAAAAAAAAAAAAGCAACCAAATAACATAACTTACAAATATGACTGACCAGATTTAAGAAATTCAAGGCCAATTAATTCTGTAACCATAATTTGGGGTCGTATAAAACAACCGTTAAAAAGTGCTAGTAGTAACTCATTAGGGGGAGTTTCTCTAGAGCTTTCAAACGTGTATGTCTACAGGAAGATAAACACTTCTCTCTGACAAAGACTCGAAAGAGTTGAGAATAGCTTCAAATTTCCCCGCCAACTGTAAAAACAAAGGTGTGTCTCGTATGCTAAATTTCACTTTACGACCATGTTACGGTCGACTTGTCTGCCCCACTGGAAAAGCATTATGGTGTTAACAAATCTGATGCTACTTGTACTTGTTGAAGTCATTGTGGCAATTACCCTTCCAAAACCCATTCCGCTATTGGAATCTGTGCTCATTTCTTGCTTGCAATATAGATGCCGGATATTATCGCCACCCCAGCAACTGCAACACCAAGAGATTTAAGGATCGTTGCACCGGAAACAGCTGCCTTTTTTGAAGGGACTTCCAAAAGATCCTTCACCTGCAATATAGGGGCAACGAACCAGTGGGACACTATTAATATCTAGAGACATAACAGGAAATCCAAACCTAAACAGGGAACTTTCCATTTTCACCTGGAGGAAAAATGACTGGTACAAAAACAATATTTAGGAAAGCAAACAACAGACCAAAATCGAAGTTAGAAATCCAAAGATCAAGGAAAGGAAAGCTAAGGGTATCTCAATTCTAACTGTTTGGTATGGACAGATTTTACTGCCAAGGTTAAATATATATGACAGTGACGAATGTAATATAGCAAGAAAATGAACAGTTCACCAACCGCAACAGGCTGCTTCCAATGCTTCTTAATTCCTTGCAGGTGCCCTTTTCCAACAACCGCGACTACTGAGTTATGCTCACTGGCAATTCTTAGTAATGAGGATGACATGTACCTGCATTATCCAATAATGTAATAGAATGAATAACGTAGTAGTGTTAAAAATGACCTAAAACTGTTCGCATATAGTCCTTTCATAAACAAGTTATTAGGAAACTGGAAAAAGAAAAATGGATGGGGGGCAAAATTGGGTCGTCTCACAATGTGTAAAAAGGCTTTTATTTTAAACTGTGGCACCCACACAAACAGAAGCAAAGAAGATTCATTTGAAAAACTTAAAGCAAACTCAAAAGACAAAGATGGAACTATCAAAGTATATATTTAATCTGAATCAGAACATTTTAAGCTGTCAACATTCTGTAAAGGACAATGCAGCAAAAAGTAATTCTAAAACAGAAACATGAATAAATACTAACTGATCTCGCTCGTGTACAAGAGTCTCCATAAGAGTGGGGAACTCCTTACTCATCTCTTGAATTACAAGAGTCAACATGTCAACATCATCCATTTCCTTTAGCTGAAGTTAAGCAAGACCAAATCACAAGCAACTACATATTAGCAACATAAAACGGAAGTCTAATTTCCAAAATACAAAAAGATAAATGTTTTCGTATGGGGAAAATAAACCAATTTTTAGGATAAATTGACGGGAAAAAGATAGCTTACCATTTTATTAAGTTCCTCGGGACTTGGTAAGAAGACCGCTTGGAAAAACATAGAGTAGAGCAGCTTAATCTTATGCCAAAGCGGCATTTTTCCCCATGTCCTTCGTAGTGTAACCTATTCCGTGCAAACATCACAGTTTTATTAAGATAGTCCTCCGGATTAAATATCAGATTCACAACACGAGTGAATAAGATGACTCTTGGAAAAAAAAAAAAAAAAAAAAAGCGCTAACAAATACCCATAATTGGAACTCGAATGGGCAGCATCAAACATTAAAATAGTAATTTAATATTCAAATGAACTCATGAAATATGGTGACCAATGTATTAAAGATTAACTCCACGTTTGTTTGCACTGATCATATCTGGTTAAATGATTTAGGTAGATCAGATCTTCACTCTGAGAACAAGAGTGTTACTCTAGATTTATGGCAAAGCAAAAGCATTGCCAGCACTTGGTTGTGGCTGACAACTAAACAGTAATTCGAAGATAGATATTTCAATTTGCTAAGATAAAATATTATTGATGGCCTGCATGGATGTTATACCACCAAATTCAAAGGAAAATGAATTTTATTTGAATTTGAAAACATAATATTATTGATGGCCTGCATGGATGTTATACCACCAAATTCAAAGGAAAATGAATGTTATTTGAATTTGAAAACATAAGTAATTGGCTATTTACAAATCAAACCTCAACACCTAAAAAGTTTCATAAGAACAAGTGCGGTAATAGGACAGGAAGGCAAAATGTTTACCTGCACAGGACGATCACCAAGTATCACTCTACCACCATATTTCATAGCTTCTTCATATGCCACACGAAACTCAGAACCAGGAAAAACCTCCAATTTATTGGCAACCTTCCAGAAAACCAGAAGAATAATAATAGCGCAACAATTGTGAAAAAACAGTTCAGTATTAAATATCTACTAGTTGCAGCTTCAAATAAGAAAATCGAAAACAAATAGTACAATATAAGATTTGGTACCTTGGCAAGAAACCAGCTATATAATATCCCAAAAGCATTCTGTTTTCGCTTCCACATTTCTACCATTTCCCCTATTGTTGGCACCTGAATAAGTGAAGTGAATATAAGAGGAACTCGAAAAGAAAAACCAAAAACCTACAACCCAAAAAGAAGCTACATTGAACAAGCAACTCCATCTAAATTAGAGTATGGATTATAGCATATCAATTCACTAAATTACAGCATCACATGTTAGCCTTAACATAATAGATCCAATTTCAATTTTCAGGTTTATTCTTTTAAAACCTAATCCAATCTGAACCAATCCGCACGAAGGCAAGCCATAAATGAAGAGGATTAATTTCAACCTATGCACACACACAAAAACATATATCTATATAGGCTTTCTGCAATTATCTAAAGTAACAACATCCCGTAATAAGGAACCAAAATGATACAAATATACAATTAATTGGAATTGCCTACTTATTCTCACCTCCTTACGGTTCTTTATACATAAATATGTGTTTGAAGATGAAGAGATACATAAAGCAAAGATCTGTGATATGAAAAGAAAAAAGAAAAAAAAAATACACACACACACACAACCAAAGAGACCCACCAACACAAACCTTTAAATTCTGCGGGGTAAGCACCGCCACTCGACTCGAACATAGTTCCAAGAAAACAACCTGCAATGCCATTTTGGAAATGAACCTAAATTCGAGGGAAAAAAACGTCTCCAAAACGAAGCGAAACCGCCAATTAATTGAAAGGGTAAACCTAAAGCACCTCCGGTTTGAGATAACTGATCACGGCTTCTACCTCTCTGCATGATTCCTGCAAAAAAAAAAAAAAAAAAAAAAAAAATTAATGACTTTGGCAATCAATTGATATCCAATACACGCAATCCACCAAGAAGGAAATCGCAAATTGCCTAATTTTCTCACCGATAAACCAGAATAGAGTTTCAATTCTAAGGATTCAAGAAACAAGTAATCAATTACCATCGAAACGTGAGCCGTTCCAACGAGGTACACGTCGCAGATGCCACGCCCGGCCAACGATTCGCATGAAAGCACCACCAGGCTCCTCGTGAGCTCCTCGGGAAGAACCGTGCTACGCTCCGAGTCCGATTCCTCCTCGGCTCCCCCGCTCGTCAATAGGGCGTCGTTGCTCTCCCTCGGCTCGTCAACGCGGACAATGCTCTCCGACAAATCCTCAGCGGTGGCGTTCTCGATGCGGACGAAGTCTTCGCCCGCGGCCGCATCGATTTCCGGCGACTGCGAGTCCATCACCGGACGGAGAGAGGCAGATCGACGAAGACCGCCGGCGACGGCGGAAGTTGTGGTTACTAGGTGGTTTCGGACGGTTGAGAATTGCCTGCGAGGAGGGAAGGTCACGGCGGTTTGGGGGCGGCGGAGAGGGAGCAAGGTGGTGAGTATGGCAGGTGACTCGGGCGAGTTGAATCGGGTGAATAGGCGAGTTAGCCGAATCATCCAAGTTTTGGCTGTGGCGGGTGGTTCTGTAATTTGGAGGCGAAAGAGAGCATGGTTAGAGTTTAGACGTGGTGGTAACTATGTTCGGTGTTTGGACACGCGTGAAACTTATGCTTTGCCTCTCCCTTGTCAATTTGTAACGCCCTTTTCCCCCCTTCGTTTGAGGATACCAAGCGGCTTGTGTTTCACAACTCAAGTTGTTTGTGAGAGAAAACGAAGTAAAAAATTGATTTTTTTAACCATTTGAATTATGCCAGGTCATGTTTTTAATTAATTTTTTAAATGTATTTAGATAATGTGATATAATATGACTGGTAAAATTAAATACTAAATCGAAGATCATAAAAAACGTTTTTTTTTTCTTTTCTCGGGAGAAAAAACATGTATTTCCTTAATTTAAGAGGCCACATTTACTTAAATAATCATTAATTTATGGATTTTTAGCATAATTGATCCCAAATTTACCGTGATTTAGTAAACTACATATTCAATTTTTAATTTTGACAATCAACCCTTTAAATTTGTTAAATTATTGCAATCTCTCTCATTGTACTAAATTTTCTCAAGTTTTTTATTATATTTAAGAGATTTAAAGTTGGAAAATTAAAAGATTTGTATTACATTTGAATCAAGATGTTGTAACTTTTCATCAAATGTGCTTTTTTCAACATTAATTTACGACAATCATCACAAAATTAAGCATATCACAATAATTTTACAAGCTGAAGTGACAACTTATTTAAATTAAAATTTTATAGGACAAATTGCTAAAACCATACAAATTCGGATGACAAATGTGTAAAATACCCTTAATTTATTTTACTACAGGTATAAGCCTCTTTAATTGATCAATATCTTCATACAAATTCATCGAGTTATATATCTATAAACTTTGTGTAATTACATTTCATCATAATCAGTAAACGAATCTTTGTTGATTGGTTTCATTTCTTGCAGATAAATTTTGGGTCAATCAATTAAGAAGTGTATGCCCGACATTTCATGATGGAGTGTCAATTAGTAAGAACCTTTGATAATACCAATTCAAGTTGTATATATTAGCTAAATGAAACAATAAAAGGCAGTTTGTAAATTTAATGCCAAAAGCCAAGAAGTTGTGTCAACATGATAGAAAAACCATGCATGTTTAACCAATTCGATTTCAACGCCAACAGATTATTTAATTTGATTCACGAAATCTAATCACAACTATGAAAAGTAATGGTAACTCATAGATGGAATGTCTCCTGGGTTTTCAAAATCACATCTCTAGAAGGAAATATACTAGTTTGTGCTTTAGTTTAGAAGTGGATTGGATTAGATTAGGGATTTGAAGTCGATAAATGAGTCAGAGTTTGTTTGATACACTAATAAAGAAAGTTAGAAATTGTGCATAGAGTAGTGTATTTTCCTTCTCTTCCAAGCATAAGTCTACTCTTCTTGATAAAATAAAGGGCCCGTTCGGTTCGCTAATTCAAGTTGAGATGTGATGTTGTGTGAAAATTTTTTACTGTAGTAAAAAAATTAGATGTGACTGTTTATGAGAGCTTTTTACTGTAGCAAAACTCGAATTCTAAACTCAAATGAGTGAAATGAACGGGACCAAAATCAACCTTCCCACATATATATTTTTCACACCTTCCTATTTGTTAACCCACCTACCAAACATGGCCTTAAGGATCGATGCAACGGAAATGGGTGGATTTTCTGGAGGGATTTCCAAAAGATCCTTCACCTGCAATATAGACCACAAAACACTGGCGATTGGATTTTGGAGGGAAGAGAGCAAGAAATCCAAAGTTGAACAGGTATATTCACATTTTCACCTAATAAAATATGACTTAGCTTTGGAAAATCAAACCACCAAAGAGAAAGCAAACTTAAATGACAAATTGAAGAGTCTTAAGAAAAGAAAAATAATGGAATGTAATTGGTTCTCCATGGCTAATAGTTTTGGTGGTCATGCAGATGACCCTTTCCAATGACTGCAACTACTGAACTTTGCTTGCTGGCACACATGTACCTGAGTTCATACAGTACAACAGAGGTGAAAAAAATGAATATCAAAGCACTCTGAAAAGTTACCAATAAAAGTGTTTGCAAATAGTCTTTTCACGACCAAGTAAAGCATACTAAGCAATGCACGAAATGGAGGAAAAAGGTGCCGATACAACGTTTCCAATATATATAATTCATTTTGAAGTGTCCACCTCCACAGAAACAAAAGAAAAGATTCGTTAGACAAACTTAAACCAAACTCAAACGACAAATATGGGTTTCAATCAAGTATGTTGTATCTTGGAATGAGGACATTCTATACCCAAATAAATAATGCATCAATAGTAACTCTAGGAGAAGAATGATAAAAGAATACTAACCCATCTCGCTCGTCTATAAAACTCTCCACAAATGTGGGGAATTCCTTCCTTATCTTTCGCATCACAGATTCCAGCTTGTCAAAACCATCCCTTTCTTCTAGCTGGAGGTAAGCGAAAATCAGATTACAAGCAACAAGCGATTGGCAAAACAAACAGAAGTCTAGTTTCAAGACTCAAAGCCATAAATATTTGAATGATGGGGATAAACAACCCTGTTTTGTCATCAACGGACGGGAAAAGTTAGGTTACCATTTTTTTAACATCGTCAAGTCTTGGTAAAAAGACTACTGGGATAAAGGTCAGCTTAATCTTATGCCAAAGTGGCATCATTCTCCATGTCCTTTTTAGTGTAATCTGCTTCACACAAACATCAAACACTAATCTTAAGAGAGTCCTTTTGTGGACAGAATTCAAATTAGAAGGTTTGACATAAAATAAATTATGTAATATGATAATGTCAAATTAAAGCATGGACTTGAGCAGAACCAGCATCTCTGGTGACTGATATAAGTAGATGAAAAGTTTACAACTATGGCAAGAGAATAGTATTGCTAAGCCCTTGATTAGGCCTGCAAATTAACGAGTCGAGAGAAACATGTCCATAGATATTTCCCATATGCAATCTGCAAAGGCAAAATCCTGTTAATAGCCTCCATGCATGTTGGACCACTTATTCCCTCTCCTACAAGGAAAATGCAACGTGATTTGGATTAATAAAGAAATGCAATCGTCGCTATAAACGTTTTTTGTTGTAGTGACAACATCATGATAATAATGCAAAAGTATCAAAATTCGAACCATATGCATTTAACAAACATTTAGTAAACTTATGTATTAAAACAAACCTCCAAGGTTTCAAAATAAAATTTAAAGCCATATATATGTCAACAAGTTTTTCATCCACAAAGCTATAAGATAAACAAGACATTGAAAGATAACTCAAGAAAGTGACCAGTTTCAACATTAACCTAAAAGATTAAAAAAATTATTCAAAATTAGCAAAACACTTGCGCATTCAAGAAGAATCCTGCTTCGAAATCTCAAATGTCTTCCCTTTACAATATATTGGGACAGTAAAAAAAGTCATATAAAAAAATCTAGAAACAATTATAAGAAATTAACAAATGCCATTAGTTCCATAATAGAAATTGCATAATAGAATGATAAGTGATAAACAGATTTGAACAAGCGAAAAACCTTCATAGAAGATCAAGTTTACATAATAATAGCAGTAGCAAACTCGCGACAAACATACGAACCATAATACACCCTTGCCAGCAGTCTGCGGAAGAGCCCAAGGCAGGGGACGAGGAGGAATTGGCCCAACCAGAGCAGCCCAAAGATGGCCCAAGAAGAGTCAGGAAAGCTGTGAGGTTATATTGATCGGCTGGGATCATTTTTTTTGGATTATCAATGAATTAACACAATTCTGGTGTTCCCTTTTCTATCTCTGTTCTTCTTGTTTTCCCCCTATTCTTGCTTTAAGGAGCTGGCACTCGCTCGAAAAGTGTGATTTACAATAATTCTTGTGCTTGTTACGGGCACAGTTGTATCATTTGGTGCTTTCATTGTGCTTCTTGATGGCGGATTCGGATGTCCTCACAGCGGTCAATGCCTTAAAAGCTCAATTCAAAGGCCAAACCATGTCTCTTCATCAAACTTTGCAACAGTACATACCCACAGTGGACACTCGCTTAGAGGAACTGTGCTCGTAGATTCAGGGTTCTCTGGAGGCGGCCGCTAGTGTTTCCGGCAAAGCGTCCAAGGTTCTGGCCTATTCGGATGTTTTCTCTGGCGGTACTGAGATATCCCCGGTATTGCGCTCCATGAAAATGGATGTTCTGAAGTTCAATGGTTCACATCCAAACGGCTGGATCTTCTGGATCGAAGAGTTATTTGATTTCCATGGCACGACCGATTACCTACATTTGTGGATTGTCTCTTTTCATATGGAAGGTAGAGTTGGTGCTTGGTATCAATGGATGAAGGCTAATCATTTGTTGATCACGTGGAAGGAGTTCTTGGTTAGTTTGCGGCATCGCTTTGGCGCTTCTATGTATGAGGATCATCAGGTAATCTTTCTATACTCACCCAAACTACTACTGTTGTTAATTTCCAGTCTGCTTTTGAGGATTTGATGAATAAGGTCACTGGCATTTCTGAGCCATTGTTGATTAGTTTTTTTTTTTATCACGGGGTTAAAATCGAAGATTCGTCGAGAGTTGTTGTTTTCCTGACCGGCATCCTTAATGGAAGCCTTCGCACTGGCTTGCGCTTATGAAGCTTACGCTGCAGAGACCAAACACAACCACGGCCCTTGGCCCAAATGGAACTACCCCACCACCTCATCTCCCTCTCAGACCACACCTAGTACCCAACCTTCCACTATATATCCTAAACACACAACTCCACCGGCCCCTCCGCCCGTGGCCTCTCCAACCCCATCACATTCCACCACTTCTTCCAAACCAGGTACCTTACCTCCTCTTTTACCCACCCTGAACCTTCCAGTGCTCCGATTGACCCCTGTTGAACTTCAGGAGAAACGAGAAAATTGTATGTGTTACAATTGTGATCAAAAGTATGATCTCAATCACGTTGTCGCAATAAGTATTTGATCTTACTTGGGATTGATAACTCGGAGGGTGAATCAGTGGACGAACCTTCTTCCCCTAAACAAACAGAAGAGGTTTTCTCGGTGGATATTTCTAGTTTGAATGCGTTAGCTGGTTAGGCTAATCCGCATTCTCTGCGATTAATTGGTGGCATCAGTTCTCACCACTTTCAGGTTCTTATTGATAGTGGTAGTACCCACAACTTCATCAAACCAGCCCTGGTCAAACGTCTTGGTCTTGCACTTCAGACGACCTCCCACTTCAGGGTATATATTGGCAATGGCGATTTTCTGTTGTGCTAATTTGTTTGCCCTCAAGTAGCTTTGAATCTTCAGGGCTATGACTTTGTGCTAGACTTGTTTATGTGTTGCCCATTGAAGGGCTTTACGTCGTGCTTGGCATACAATGGCTGCAACGTTTAGGTCGGGTTTCGCATGCTTATTCTACCTTATCTATGGAGTTCTGCTGGGACGGCAAACCAGTGATCCTTCGGGGTGAATTGACTCCTACTTCGAGTTTGATCACTCTCGACCAATTTTAGGTGTTGATGCATACTGCTGCCGTTCAGAGTTTGTTTGAGATCCACACTCTAACCACGGATGACTCTTCGACTGGGGTAGCTGTGGCCGATGCTCCACCACTCGAGTTCCCGAGTTCCTTGCCGGCAACCATTACCTCCCTTCTCCACCGCTATCAAACATTATTTCATCCCCCCACCGGGTTGCCTCATCACCGTCTCATTGATCACAAGGTACATTTATTACCGAATACTAACCCCGTAAATGTTCGCCCATATCGGTACCCGCATTTACAGAAAACTGAAATGGAAAAGCTCATCCGGGAGATGTTGGACCAAGGAATCATTCGGCCAAGCACCAGTCCCTTCTCTTCCCCCGTCTTGTTGGTTTAGAAGAAGGATGACACCTATCGGTTTTGTGTAGATTACAGAGCCCTGAATGCAGCAACAATTAAGGATAAATTTCCTATTCCCACCATTGATGAGTTGCTTGATGAACTCGGAGGCACTACGGTTTTTATCAAGTTAGATTTACGGGCTGGTTATCACCAAATACATATGCACACTCGTGACACGTACAAAACTGCCTTTCGGAGTCATGAAGGGCACTATGAATTTTTAGTTATGCCATTCGGGTTAACAAACGCACCATCCACTTTTCAAGCCGCCATGAATCACATCTTTGCTGCCTTCCTACACAAGTTTGTGATTGTCTTTTTTGATGACATCTTGATCTACAGTGCAAGCTTGGAGGATCATGTTGTTCACTTGGAGCAGATTCTCGCGCGTCTGCATTTGCATCAATTTTTTGTCAAATTATCTAAATGTCTTTTTTTTACAGGGACAACATTGATTATTTGGGCCACATTGTTTCTTCACGGGGTGTTCAAGCCGATCCTTAAAAGATTGAAGCTATGGTCCGATGGCCTCCCCCGACAAATTTAAAGACCCTCCGGGGATTTCTAGGGCACACAAGATATTACAGGCGTTTCATTCGAGGGTATGCGTCCATAGTGGCCCCACTCACTGATCTGTTATGCAAAGATGCCTTCTCGTGGATGCCAACAGCCATGGATACCTTCGAGGAACTAAAGTGCGTTATCGTGGCAGCTCCAGTTTTGCGTTTGCCCAATTTTGATTTGGATTTTGTCATTGCGACCGATGCGACTAATGTCGGTGTCGGGGCAATCCTTATGCAAGAAGGGCATCACATTTCTTATTTCAGCAAAAAGCTGGGTCTCAAGCTTCAAGTCTCCTCCACATATCTAAAGGAATTGCATGCTATTGTGGAGGTTGTTCAAATATGGCACCAGTACCTCTTAGGCAAATTTTTCATCTTTCGGACTGACCACAAGAGCATTAAGGAACTCTTTCAGCAAGTAATCCAAACTCCGGACCAGTAGGTTTACATCCATAAGTTGTTGGGCTACCACTTTCGGATAGAGTAAAAACATGTTCGCACCAATCAGGCAACATACGCTTTATCCCGTATACATGAGGACACTTCAGGCAGCCCTTTGGAATCATTGGTCACTTGTCTTCCTTTGGCCAATCGGCCCTCCTTCGAATTCATGACCACTTTGCGCATCGAGAATACTTCACTTCCTAATATGGTTTCACTTCACAAACAATTTATGGAGGGTTCCCTGTCTCCTTTTTACTCGGTCCAGGATGGCTTTCTTATCTATTGCTACCGCCATTACATCAGCCCAGCTTCTGCACTCAAATCTATGTTACTTCACGAGTTCCATGCCACTCCTCTTGTTGGTCACGCAGGCATCAAGCGAACCTTAGTTCGCCTCACTGCATCTTTTTATTGGCCGAAGATGCACAAGGATGTAGAACAATTTGTGTCTGCCTGTTTAGTCTGCCAACAAACCAAACATTCCACACAGCCCCCGGCCGGGCTTTTCCAACCTTTGCCAATACCTATTCTCGTGTGGGATGAGGTCGCCATGGATTTCATTACGGGCCTGCCACTCTCTCGCGGATTCACGGTGATTTTGGTCGTTGTCGACCGTTTGACGAAATTCGCTCATTTCGGTGCCCTTCCAACCAACTTCACGAGAGTTAAAACCACCGAGCTGTTTGCAGAGATTGTTGTCAAACTCCACGGTTTCCCTCAATCCATAGTTTCGGACCGTGACCCCGTTTTCTTGAGCAACTTTTGGAAGACCCTTTTCACACTAAGTGGCACCTCCTTAAGCCATATCACTGCGTATCACTCACAAACCGACGGGCAATCACAAGTTGTGAATCGCGGCCTCAAGCAATACTTATGCGCTTTTACACAGGAGAAGCCACACTCATGGGTGACCTTTCTTTGTTGGGCAGAGTTTTGTTACAACTCGAGCTTTCACAGCAGCTTGAAAATGTCCCCTTTCCAAGCGTTGTTTGGTCGCTTACCGCCCACTATTCCGGCGTACTCACAGGGCTCTACTTTAATCCAAGCATTAGATGATGCATTGTTGGAATGAGATGCTTTGTTACGATCTCTCAAGGACAACCTGTGCCAGGCCAAACATTGCATGGAGAAAAAGGTGAACGTTCATCACCGTGAATTACAGCTCCACGTGGGCGATAAGGTTCTTGTTCGCCTCCAACCATACCGACAGACCACTGTTGCTCAGAAGGCCTCTCAAAAACTTACTAAAAGGCACTATGGGCCGTTCTCGATCCTCGAACGAATTGGTCCAGTCGCGTATAAGCTCGATCTTCGATCTGCTGCCCCCCACCACATCATGTCTTCCACATTCATCTCCGAAGCCTTTTCGTGGTACGGTTCCTGTTGATTTTTTCCCTTACCGCCCGTGAGTCTCAACAACAAGCCTGTATCTTCTCCAATGGCTATTTGTGCCACCCGCACCATTCTTCACCATGGCAAGGAGATCTGCCAAGTGCTTGTGGTCAAATAGTACCCTAGAAAACTCCACTTGGGAATTCTTTGATAACTTATGTGCCCTTTATCCAGCCTTTCACCTTGTGGACAAGGTGGTTTTTCAAGACGCGGGGAATGATACACCCTTGCCTATATCATTCGAGCAGTCTGTGGAAGAGCCCAAGGCAGGGGACGAGGAGGAATTGGCCCGACCAGAGCAGCCCAAAGATGGCCCAAGAAAAGTTAGGAAAGCTCCAGCGTGGCTTAAAGACTATGGGCTTGTTCTTTTGGAGTGTGACTTGAGTCTAGTTGTTGAGTTGAATTTGAGTTATAACTTGAGTTGAAGTTGTAACTTGAGTTTGTGTTTGGTTGTGTACATTTGAGTTATGGCTTGAGATAAGAATCTTTTTTGAGTTTGTGTTTGAGTGAGTCAAAACTTGAATTTGTATTTATATAATATTTTAATAAAAACTCAATGGTGATGAAAACTTTTAATATGGTATATGGGTGCGGTTTTATTCATCTTTTTATTGTTAACGTATAGAAAAAAAATAATCTCAATCAAGATTAAAACGAAAAAATTATAACATTTTTAAGAATAGAAAAAATACGGTTTATTAATTTGAGTTTGAGTTTCTGAATTTGAGTTGAAGGGGAAACTTAAACTCGAGTTTTAGTCACAAACTCGAGTTCAAACTCGATTTTAAACTTAAAAGAACATGAACTTGAATAAAATTATAACTCAAGTTGCCTTTTTTTTGAGTTTTTAACCCTGCTGAA
>NW_010366841.1:196867-201650 GCF_000414095.1 Morus notabilis
CTGAACAGCCCCTATGCGACCTGAAGAAGCCTTACTCACGTGGCTAGCAACTGAGGAGTGAGATGGAATGGAGCCTCGGGATTGTTGAGAGAACTTTTCTAGAATTGTTAACCGCTTTATTTTCTTAGGGAGCGTTTGGTAGAGGGATTCATTCCCTGATTCGAATCATGATTAGTTGTTCGCTACAGTATTTTCTCTCACAAAAAATACACGTAAATCGAAAATGATTCGAATCACATGGTTTGAATATTCCAACCAAACGAACCCTAAATCACAACTTTGAGGTTATATTTATCGGCTGGGATCAATTTTTTTTTGGATTATTAATGAATTAACACAATTATGATGTTCCCTTTTTACCTCTGTTCTTCTTGTTTCCCCATTCTTGGTTGGAGTTGGCACGCGCTCGAAGGGTGTGATTTACAGTAATTTTTTTGCTTGTTACAGGCACAGTCGTATCAAACCATCCATCGTGTTCATCTACAAAAGAAACGTAGATTACTTTAGCAGAAAACAATCACTAAAGTTATTAAAAAACTAAATGGTGAGAAGAATATAGAAGACATTGTTGTCTCGCATCAACAAGGCAAAAAAATATTTATTTATTTTTTTGTTTTGTTTATTTGGGTATTTTTGAATTTCTTAAATATATTAAAAAAATATATGTATTGAAAAAGTAGCTCAAAACTTTGCCAGCATGCATTCGAGTATATGCTAAGATTCCGTCTTCAATAAATTTTCCACGATTTCTTTTGTTTTGATTGGCCGAGTGAGTCTCCATAACGTGGTGCTCAACCAGGTAATCTCTCTCTTCCTGGAATTCGAAAATGCTCCGATACGATATTTTTTATCTTAAAAAAAGTGGGTTATTTTGTGGATATTGTAGGGTATTTTGGTCATTCAGTTGTCAAGAGTTGTACAAAAAAGTTTCCTTTTACGCATACTGGTACTAGAAACAGTCCACTACAAATGTGGTTACTTAGCCAATATCTCCTTGTGAATTGTGATGCTCCGATGTTCACGGTTGTGATGATTTCATGTCGTTAAACGAGGAAAGTTTAAGCAAGCACGTAATATCCATTAATGTGTTTATATCACTTCTGAAAATGACAAACAACTTATCCTAATACTATCGTTTATTTATTTATTTTTGTTGAAGTACTTTTAATCTTTATCTAAAATTATTGTTTCATTCCTCACAAAGATCAGGATATTTTTGTGTTTGCACCATTTTTAATGCAATAATCCATGCATTATTTCAAGTAAAAAAAGAAAACGCATTAAGGAGAGTCTCTGATCAACCGTCGCTAATTTCGGTTAACTCCTTTTCACTAATTAGTCGTCTTAAATTGCACTTTTTTTTTTTTTTTTTTTTAAAACGGTGTCTTAAATTACACTTGGTAGTGTGTTTATAGTTTTTTTTTTTTTAAATCATTTCTTCCATGAATTATTGTAAAATGGAAGACAAATTGAAATTCAAAATTTTAATTTAGATTTTCATCAATAATCTTTTATGAATTATATAAATTGGCGGTATGTATCCCTTTATAAACACTTAATGAGATCATATCATTTGCTATCATGACCTTGTGAATACAAACTTTTTATGCAGGGAAAAAATCTCTTCAACAACCCTACTTGTTAGCATTGACTAATAACTTAATTAATGAGTCGTGCGATAGTTGCTCCTCAACATGACCATCTCCAATGCAATAGTAAATTAATGTACCAATACTAATTTTAGTATTTGGGTAAGAAAAAACACTCTCTAATTCAATACATTTTGTACTCAATTTGACAGATAATCACTCTCAAATTCAATACTATTTTTTTGCTTAATTTGACAAATGCAATACCTTGTGGGAAATTATAACAAATGTCAAATTTAACATTTAATTACTTGTAATTGATACATTAACTTTTTCATTTAATCATTACGATCATAATAGTACAAACACATTATAAATAAAAAAGTAACAAGGATTCAAAATAAGAATCATCCAAATAACAAGTAAAAATGCATTCAAACAGAAAATAAGCAAGGGCAAGAGAATATAAGTATATGAGAAAATGAGGAAAAAGAATTAAAACACGGTGAGTAAAATTGAACCAATAAACTACAGAAAGCATAATGTACGAGTACGAGTTTTGTGGACATTTTTCTAATATTAGTTATAAGCGCTTGCATTTTTTTACATCTTTTCAGTATAAAAATCTAAAATTTCTTTTAATATTTAGGTGTATTTATTCATCACTTTCCTAATAATTGAGTTCAATAAAAAAAAAAAGAAAAAAAAGTTCAGCAGCGCACATCTAAAAGGGGAAAAAAGAAAAAAAAATAGATAGTAAATTATTAATAAGGTACATATAAAAAAAGTATTTGAGAAGGTTGTATGTTCAAATGTTTAGGCACGGACATATCTGAGAAAAATATTTAAGTAGAGCAATTAGGGAAAAACAATTACGAGTTTTTTTTTTTTTTTTAAATGACTACAAGAAAAATTGTTTGGGTAATTGCACATTTGAAAATTTTTATCTTAATAAGAAT
This sequence comes from Morus notabilis, assembly GCF_000414095.1. Taxonomy (NCBI): domain Eukaryota; kingdom Viridiplantae; phylum Streptophyta; class Magnoliopsida; order Rosales; family Moraceae; genus Morus; species Morus notabilis. The sequence goes on from NW_010366841.1 coordinate 199,416, forward strand.
AGATTAGGAAAATGTTTAATAAGATCCATTTGAAAATTAACAAAAAAAAAAATAGAAGAAAAGGGAGGAGGAAAAAAAAAGAGAAGGACCAAAAGATATTGTTGATGGCTAAGTTGGTACCATGCCCGTACAAAGGTCCAGACCCAATAATTTGTGTCCCGTGGACCTAAGTCATGTTCAGAGAACCTTCGTGGGCCGTAATTTGGTGGGTTATAGATAATCAAGTAGGCCCATTTATCTCTTAACTTTTGTATTAATCTGAATCCCGCTTGGGGGGTTTCCTAAATTAATCAAGTTAAGAATAAATGGGTGATGGAGTCCTTGGCCCTTTCCCGAAGCCTTCTTTGCGTGGGAAGCTCAAACCCCTTCATTAAAGTCTACATTTTTGTGTGTCTTCGAAGCCCAAATTGCTCCTTCAGCCCCGAGCTTCACCTTTTGAAACCTTCCCAACCACCAAAAGGTCTTCCTTCGTCATATTCTAGCTCAACAGAGGCTTTCTTGCACCAGACTTCTGTTCCGGAGCTACATTGGATCTGCCTCCGAGAGAGTCCTTGTGCATACCTCTGGGTTGCCTATTGAAGTTTCTCGGAGCGATTTATGTCAGGTGCTCCGAATGATGGCTACTTAGCCATAAATATCATGAGTCCAATCTAACACGTCTGATGTCGCGATCAGACCGCCAAAAATGGAAGTATTCAGAGCATTTAATGTGATCCCATGTGACCAGGTGTGTTTCAAACCTAGGCAAGTGTTTTAATCATCATATATCTCAGAGTCTTGTCTCAATCTCATTCTACTTCGGGTTGTTATTCCAATCACATCTATGCTTTGTCTAATCATTTTGCTCTATAAGGAATGGCGTGTGCATAGCTCTATCAGAGCGCTGCCGGACCTGTCACGGAGTAGTTCTCCAGAAACTTTCATTTGATTTTTAGGCGTCCTTTTCGTCGGGACAACTGTAGATCTTTGCTTCAAATGGAAATGTGCACTTCAGTTTCCATTAGATCCTTTCGTACAACCTTGAACTGTCACCGAACACTTCCATTTTTCCCATTTTTGGTTCTTTTATTTGACAGCTCCATGGGGTAGATTGATATCTTGCTTTAAATGGAATTGTGTATGCAGGCTTCCCTCAGAGCATGCGGTACTAATCCTTGGAGCAAGTGCCACAACTTTCAGATTTCTCCTATAAATACCCATTTCCCTTCACATTCAGGGGGACAAATCAAGCTTACATAGCTTACTCCCACTCTGCTGAAATCTTTCCAGAATTTCTCTATTTTCTTAAGTTGTTCTTAAGGTTATGCTAGTCTTGGTACGCTCCAAGTCGCGACGCTACTCAAGAAGCTCTGTTATATCTTTATTTGCTCCCTCCTTAGAGCACTGGGAAGTTCTTGAGCCTTTGTTGGCATATTCGAATACCTTTGTCTCACGGAGCATATTTCGAGGCTCGAAAGGCATCAAGACTTCGCTCTCGCCATCAGTCATTTTGATTCGCTCAACATCGCCCTTCTTGGGGCCTTCTCAATACTTCTCCCACGGAGCTGCATGTGCGGGCTCACAAAGTAGCCTCGTTTTCCTTACTATAGCCTTATCCACTTTATGAGTAACTTCTTTTCTCTAAAAATGCCTTATCTAACCTGAGTCACTTCTCCATCAACCACTTGATTACTCCTCCCACTTCAATTTACGTGGTTCTCTTCTTGTTGTGTGGATTTTCTAACTCTTTTCGCAAGGTTATTTTTGTCATTTTGGCAACGGAAAGGGCCTTAAAGTCCGTTCTCTTCAGCCTGATTCGTGCCTAGTCCATAATGAATTTAACGGGTGTCTAAAATTAACTACAATGAAGAATCTAGAAAATAGAACTGCATGTTTGCTATTGTGGATGGTCATGTAGGAGGAGTTTGCGTGCACAGATGCTAACCTTCTTTTCCTACACTGATTTCGCTTAAAATCTTCTATATAATTTTCTAATAATTTTTTTATATGAACCCTAATTTTTTACCCGAAATCTCTTTTATTTTCTATGTTCAATCCAATCAATTTTTGGATTAATTAGACTTATTTGTTAAATTAAAACATTTGAGTATCAAATTGACAAAAAAGATTAGTGACCAATTTTGCAAAAAAAAAAAAAAAGAAAAAAGAGCAGCCTCCATTATATCACCAATATTAATATATTATATAACCGTGTATAATACACTATAATATATAATAATATTAGAATTATAAAAT
>NW_010366841.1:201751-239176 GCF_000414095.1 Morus notabilis
AATAATAATATTAGAGTTATTAATATAATAATAATATTATTTATTACAATATTACTATTATATTATATTATATTATGAGTTTGAATTTTAGATTAAAATGATGTTAAATTTTAAATTTAATTAAGGGTGTTATGAGTATTATAAAAGTTTTATTAATTGTATTGTGTTAATTCATGCATAATTTAAAAATTAAAATTATCTTTAAACTGTTTCTGATTTTGACTATAAATTCTTAAAAAATTATGCTTCTAATTTTGGCTATAAATTCTTAAAAAAAAAAAATTTTTTTTAAAGAGATTTATTAAACATTAAAATTAACTTTTCCTAAAGCTAATTTTAGGAGAAAAAAGCTGTACCAAAATAAGCCTTCGTCAACCCAACCTCTCCATCTCTCTCGTCCTTTTCACCGAGGTAATAATCTTTCTCTGATAACAAACCTGAAGAAAACAAAGGAAAATAAGGATTATACATGGAAAAAAAAAGTTACGAGCTTCAGACTTCATATTCTATTATTCTCCCTCGCTTTCCCACACTTTTCTCAGCATCCAAACATCGCATAGGTTTTTCGTCCATCGATTTTGTTCAGTAACGGCTTGTGCTTTTCGCCATTTTTGTTTGGCAGAGAATCCAGGGATTTATCTCATGCTAGTTTGTTTGTGGCTGCAAATCTTCGCCTGATTCTAATCTGCTACTCGAATTCATCCCTCGCCGAGAAAATTTTTAGATTTTTTTTCTTCGGAAGAATACTTTTGCTGTTCGCTTTATTACTATTGCGGCGATGGTGGAAGGGAAACTCTTCAAGACGAAGCTCTGCGCACTGTATCAGAGAGGCAGGTGTTCGCGTCAGAGTTGCTCGTTCGCCCATGGAGACGCGGAGCTTCGGCATTTTTCTGGCTCTTTTCATGGTAAATTGCTCCTCGTGTCACCGGTGCCTATTATCAGGCGAATTTTTGCGTTTCTTTATTTACTTTTTACTTAGAAATGCATTTTGTATTCTGTTTTTGTGCTAACTTATTTTCTTCATTGGAGTTATTATTGAAAAAGAAAAAAAAAATAACTTAGTTGGATTTGGGACCCTTAGGAAAATTGCGTAGATATCTCAATGAATAAGCTCAAAATTGGGTTTAATTTCCCAAAGAGTTATAGAAAAATAAAAATTATTATGATATGGAGGACTGAAACATGGAATATACAGTTTGTAGCATATAAGTACGCATATGTGTATTTGAGGTCTATGGGTGCAGCGTGTAGAGACGCTATCAAGATGTCTTGTTGAGAGACATTTTGCCGTATCAAGACTAACAGGGTTATTGTTTGTTCAGGATGGATTTTTGCTGGTTGCTTAAATTATGTCTGATTGTGGTACTTCTGTAGCGAACTTTTGTCGTCATAATGCATCTTCAATATGTTATCTTGGTTCAGAATTAGGTTGTTGAGGAATATATCTTCCATTTTATTAAGATCCCCTGCAACTTGGCACATATTCCAATCTTTATTAGCTAGTTCTGCCCGTTTTCTGTAATCATGGGGATCGTGGTATTCACTTTATTCACTACTTCTCATTGAATGACACACCGAGGAATTCCTGTGATGAAGAAAGGATGTTGATGTCATGGGAGACTGTCTGAGCAAACGAAATTGTATTGCATTTTGTGCCGGTGGTACTTTTATCATGACAACAAGATGGAAATGCCAATTCTTGTATATTATTCTTGGAGAAATCTCGACCATTCTGCTTGTATATTATTCTTATTGCTCAACAACAAGATGGAAATGCCAATTCTTCTCTGTTTAATTCATCATTGATCTAGCATGTATATTATTCTTATTGCTCAACAACAAGATGGAAATGCCAATTTTTCTCTGTTCAATGCATCTTTGATCTATGAAGGTTATCTCAATGTATAAGCTCAAAACTTGGGCTTACTATATCTATTCATTCATTATATGACGGCAGTAGTTTCTATGGTTCTTTTGGAAATGGCAAGGAGGCACAATTTCTGTTCATTATTATGTTACTCATGTTGTTCAATGTAATGGTAAGCGTAGCCTTGTTGTTTCTTAATAACTGTCTCTGTGTTTTGTGTGAGTGATACACTGATCTTTTTAGGATATGCTTTATGAAATTTTTTCTGTTTTGGGCTGTAGGAAGGCGGGAGTTCGAAGATGGTGACTTGAGGGATAAGCTTGGCAGAAGGCATTCTCCACGGAGAATACATTCACCAGTGAGAGATGCAAGAGGGCGAAATATGGTTCGCGGTAGAAATGCATTCTTACAACTCTCTCTCTCTCTCTCTCTTCCCCTTTAGTTTTTGTATTGTTACTTTCTCTCCATTTTTCCTTATCTAGTTACTTCTTTCTCCCTCAATTTCTAGTTATGTTACCGTGTAAAACTAACAAAGCACACCTTGGGATTCTAATTCTTTGTTTCTTTTGATAACATTTGATTTATTATATTAGAGTACTCAGGGTTAGATATTAACACTTAATCATTTAATGATACTTATTTCCCTTTTTTATTTTTATTTTTATTTTTCGTTTTGCTGGAAATTAAACTGCAGAATATTCCCGATCTGGATCCCTTGACAGTGATAGAGAAAGGTAATTTTGCTTTTCCTTTTTCTTTTGCAGTTTTGTTTTGTTCTATTTTATTGTCTTGGATTTACTTATTTATTTTTATGTATTTTTGTTTAATTATGATGACTCAGTATGAAAGAACAAAGAAGCACAGAATGAGGCTGTAGGAAGTTTGAAATTTTGTATTTGTCACGAATGATGAAATTTGGAATGAATTTTTTTATTATTTGTATAATTGGTACACACACTTATATAATACACGGCTAGGAGCTAAATAATAACTAAACCAGAACAACCTATCTACAAATATCTCTAACTAGAAAATATACAGCTCACCAAATCCCTAAAAATCAGAGATCACACAATCACATAAAAATCTCTTCCTATTATTAACCGTATCTCACAACACTCCCCCTCAAGCTGTTGAATGGATATCTTCCATTCCAAGCTTGCTGATAGTATTCTGGAAGACAGTACTCGGCAGTCCCTTTGTAAGTACATCAGCTAACTAGTCTTTGGCTGAATTAAATGGAGTACAGATTAAGCCGCTTTCCAACTTCTCCTTTATAAAGTGTCGATCGACTTCAATATGTTTTGTTCGACCATGTTGTGTTGGATTATGTGCAATGCTTATGGCTGACTTGTTATCACAATATAATTTCATTGGTCCTTCCCACTTTACATGCAAATCATCCAGAATTATTTTGATCCACAATAGTTCACACAATTCCAAGCGCCATTGACCTGAATTTTGACTCCGTACTTGATCTTGTCACCACACTTTGTTTTTTACTCCTCCATGTCACAAGATTGCCACCTAGAAACGTGCAATAACCCGAAGTTGACCTTTTGTCAACTAAAGAACCTACATCACATAACCCACGGTTGAACTCGATGGGTGTGTTAATTGGCTTACACCCTAGCATTCAAGTCTCCTTCAATAAATCTAACACATACTTTTGATGTGATATAAATATTCCCTGTTTTGAATGCACTACTTCAATACTTAGAAATATTTTAACCTTCCAAGTTCTTTGATATCAAATTCCTTTTCCAGACACTTTTTTAAGCTTTGCATTCCTTCTACATTATTACCTGTCAGTATAATATCATCTACATATATCAATAATGCTGTCACTTTCCCTAACTTCGAGTGCTTCACAAACATGGTATGATCTCCTTGAATCTGTTTATATCCCAATGATGTCATCACTTTTGTAAATCTCCCGATCCATGCCCTTGATGACTGTTTGAGCCCATATAAAGCCTTTTTCAACTTGCACACCATTCCTTCTTTGGATTCAAACCCTGGAGGAACTTCCATGTAAATTTCCTCTTCGAGATCACCATGGAAAAAGCATTTTTAACATCAAACTGTTGCAAGCTCCATTCAAAATTAGTGGCCAATGACAGAAGAACCCGTATCGTGTTCATTTTTGCAACCGGAGCAAAAGTTCCAAGGTCATCTATACCATAGGTTTGAGTGTAGCCTTTGGCAACCAATCTAACCTTATACCTCTTCAAGGAACCATCCGATAAGAGAAAGCCGCGCAACCAGAGTTCCCCTTACTATGTGAACAGCGGCTAGCACGCTAAGATCAACCACTTGGAGAACGTGAAGCCTTTCTTTCTCGGGTGTCTGTCTTTCTATAAGTGGATTCCGTTCATGTGGTCGTTCTCTACTGCATTGGTGTTTGTTTTCACTCCCGTTCCCTATTGCTCCGATCTCCCCTATGCCTAGGACGTTGTCTAGGCCAAGAGCCATAGTTAGTTGTTGTTTCCATTTGGTTGTTTTTTTCTTGTTGTTGATACCGACAAGACCCAGCCAGATGATGTCTGCTGGTTGGTACGACTTATACTTAACAGTGAAAACCCACCTGCATCGTACTAACTTCTTTCCATCGGGTAACCTAACCAAGTCCCATGTTTTATTCTTCTCTAGAGCTTCCATCTCCACTTTCATAGCATTCTCCCACTTCTCATTTCCTAATGCCTCGGATAGGTTTATGGGAATGGGAATTGTTTCTAGGCTACTCAGGAAGGCTCTATGACTCTGGGATAGGTTTTTATAGGACATGAACTGGTATAATGGATGGTTTGTGCAGATTTAGGTTCCTTTTCTAAGGGCAATCGGAGGTCATAGTCATTTGGTTCAACAGATTCCTTAGGACCTAGTGACTGTGTGATGGTCTCGGCAAGGCTTGGTGGTGGTGTGGCTGTTTTGGCAGGGCTTGGTGATTGTGTAGTGGTTTCTACAGCACGGGCAAGTGAGGAAACAACAGCTTGAATAGGTGATTAAACATGCACAGGCTGGGAGATTTCCTTTTGCTTCCTAGAATAAACTTGTAATGGCCGAGTAGTGTTTTGAGCTGGTACTGACTTGATAGATTTAGGTTGGACAGGAACAAGAATTGACTTAATTGACTCAGTGGATGGCTGCTAAACAGACTCGGAATGAACAGACTCGGTGGACTGAGATTGAATCGGAATATCAAGAAGTAACAAGTCTCTAACCCTATCTTCACTCAAATTCTCCCCATGAAGATAGGAATGCGAAAAATATGACTCACTTTCTTTAAAGGTGACATCAGCAAAAACAAAAAACTTTCTTGTGGGCGGATGAAAACATTTGTACCCTTTTTGAGTGGATGAATATCCAATGAAAATACACTTGAGAGCACGTGGATCAAGTTTTTCCCTCTTTTGAGAGTGAATATGAACAAAGGCTACACTTTCAAAAATTCTTGGAACAAGATTGTTTGAGACACAGAAGTTCGGAAAGAATTTTGTGAGAGTTTCCATGGGACTTTTAAAGTCAATAATTTTTGTTGGTAACCTGTTTATGAGATGGGCAGCAGTTAAGACGGCTTCTCCCCAATATTGTCCTGGGACATTTTTATGAAATAGAGATGCTCTTGTGATAGCAAGAAGATGGCTGTTCTTTCATTCGGCTACCTCATTTTGTTGAGGCGCTAACACAAGAGGACTCATGAATAATTCCCTGTTTTTGAAAAAATGGGGAAAGAAATTGGTTAAAATAGTCCCTGGCATTGTCGGATTGAAAACGTTTAATTTCCACGTCAAATTGAGTCTTGATTATATTATACAAATTGGGAAACACTGAATTAACATCAGATTTATTTTTCATAAGGTATATCCACATCATACGAGTACAGTCATCAATAAATGATACAAACCGCTTAGCACTAGAAATATTAGCAACCGTGGATGATCCCTAAATATCACTATGGATAAGAGTGAAAGGAACAAACGTTTTTGTATTACTTATTGGAAAAGAAATACGCTTGTGCTTGGCAAGTTTACAATCACTACAATGAAAATTCTCAACAATTGACCCTTTGAATAACGAAGGAAACATAAGCTTAAGAACACTAAATGATGGATGGCCTAGACGACGATGATAAAGCCAAATCTTGTCTTTATTAGAAATAACTGACTCATAAAGGAATGAAATGGTTAGGGAGCTCTCAACTCTAGTATGACCATTTTGTTCTTCCAGATAGTAAAGTCCATCTCTTTCACTAGCATGTCCAATCATCCTCTTAGTGTCCTGTTCCTGAAATTCACAATGAGAATGATAAAACATCGCACTTGAATTTGAATCTTTGGTGAGTTTTTGGATTGAAACAAGATTTATCAACAGTTTGGGAACATGAAGGACATTTTCAGTGTGAGTGAGCTGTTTATATAAACATCTCCTTGTCCGGCTACAGTGGTAACAGAACCATCTGCCATGGTTATTTTCCTATGACTAGAGCAAGGGATATATGAAATGAAATTTTTGAAAGAGCAAGGGATATATGAGATGAAATTTTTTAAAGAGCAAGTCATATGGTCGGTGGCACCGAAATCAATTACCTATGTGTTTAGAGAAACCATATCCGAGACATTAGCAATACAAGAGGAAGAAGATATACCTGAAAATGCTAATAACATGTTCCTGCCGAGGATGGCTTGTCAAGAGATCTCAAGAAATTCCTCCACTTCTCAATTTCTTCTTTATTAAATTCAGGGGTTGGATTCTATGGTGGTCCTTCACTGCTTGAATTAGTGCTGACAACATGAGCTTGTTCCCGTTCATTTATATTCTTGTCTGCAAAATTTCTGTTCATGTTTGGTGGTTTTCCATTGAGTTTCCAGCACCTTTCCTTAGTGTGAAGATGCTTCTTGCAGTATGTACACCATAAGGAGTCCTTGTTAAATGGTCTTGATTGAACAGCCTGCCTCGATTCTTCATTCACACGCTGTTCCGAACCAGAAAACTTTGCATTTGCAGCCTTTGACACCAACGCATAACTTTCCATTGTGTGTGTTTCAATCATGACACCTCTTCTGCCTTCTTCAGCAAGAACGATTGCGATTGCCTCATTTAATGACGGCAGATCCTCCTTTCTGAGTATCTGTACTCGTAATGCATAAAATTCCACATTCAATCCTGCAAGAAAATTGTAAATTCGTCCTTTTTCAACGAATCTCTTAAGAATGGCTGCATCATCGCTGCACTTCATTTGAATGCATTGATAGTGATCCATATCTTGCCAAAGACCCTTCAAGAGATTAAAATACTCCGTAACTGACCGATTTCCTTTCTTTGTGGCTGAGATCTTGGTCTTGATTTCATTAATCTGTGCAGCATCATTCACTTTAGAATAATTTTGTTTAACAGCCTCCCATATCTCCTTTGCTGTGCCCAGACACATACAAGTGTCACGGATTTCTGGCTGCATAGAATTCCACAACCAGGACATTCCTAGGGAGTCTTGTTTGTCCCAAGCATCAAATTTAGGATCCCCCGATTTAGGACCAGTACCAAGTAGCCTGTACGCTACTTGAATATTCTGCAAATCCCCTGTTGACTGATGATTGTTCTCAGTTAGAGAGGATGCATGCACCTCTGTTGATTTGCTGGTCACTTCCGACATGACTTTTGCATAGAAAGGTCACGAATTTCAAGGGTGATAAAGAAGGGGAACCACAAAATCAAGAATCAAACTCGCAAAATAAGAATCAGCAAGAAAGGAAAGGGAAAAAAAATGACACAAGCGAGTAGCAATTTGGACCGAAAAGAACGCTTGAATCAGAAACAACACTAGGCTGAGAAAAACCGAATACCCCAGGAAAAGCCCTAGGGCTCTGATACCATGCCACAATGATGAAATTTGGAATGAATTTTTTTATTATTTGTATAATCGGTATACACACTTATATAATACACGGCCATGAGCTAAATAATAACTAAATCAGAACAACCTATCTACAAATATCTCTAACCAGAAAATATAGAGCTCACCAAATCCCTAATCAGGGATCACACAATCACCTAAAAATCTCTTCCTATTATTAACCGTATCTCAGACCAGTAGTCAATAGCACAGCGTTACCGCATAGCACGCTTTAGAGCCAATTTCTTGTGTATGCTTCTTGATGTCTATATGTATAGTTAACCTAGAGATAAATAACATGTTAATGTCAACTAATGTTGGGGCACTATGTATTGACAAAGTTCTTTTGAACATGTAGAATTAGACACACGAACCTGGTACATAAAATTCCTTTAGTTGAGATTCCTTTTATCGTGGCAACTTCACTGGAAGCCAGCACAGTTCTGATTGCTTTTAACTTTTTAGTGCTATTTCACTTCATGATTATTGAGCAGAAGCCTTATTTTATCAGTTTTAGTGGTCAATAGAGCATATTACAATCTCCTTTCCTTCTGATTTTCTAAATATTTTCCGGTTGATGTTGTTTTTCCAGAATGTTGTGCACATAATCTGACTTTAAATATGTATAGTGACAGGAAACATAAGAAAAAACAGCGGTTAGATGGTCAAAGTGATATCTCTGGAAGTTTGAGAATCTCAGATGCTGCTGAACATCAGGCTAAAGGGGGAAAATTTACAACTGATTCAAGAGTGGTTCTCGTGAAGCAGGTTTTAAAAGTTTCTTTATAGTTCTTTATCCTAAACTCATTGCAGATAGACTTCTAGTTTCATCTGAAAATTTCCATATTTTTATTTATTGTTTCTGTGATTATGTGCAGTTAAAGCAAGTGGAGCTAGATATTGAGAGGCTTGATTACCAGAAATCTCAACTTGGGGTCAGTTTCAGCTCTGAAAAACAGAATGACTTTTTGGTTATGACGTGTAAATTTTTCCATTCAATTTCATAAGGAAATAGTAACTTGCCAATCCCGTCTTTGGTTACATGGTCAGTGAAAATGATGTATGGTATATTGGTATTAGAATCACTAATCATGGCATGTGTCAACATCTGTCATGTTACTCTTATTTGTTCACACATTGCTTCATGGTGCTGGATTCAAGATATCATAGAGGATTTTGGGGTCTTTGATGTAGATACATGTATTCCATTCAATTTCATAAAGGAAGTAGTAACTTGCCAATCCTGTTTTTGGTTACATGGTCAGTGAAAATGATGTATGGTATATTGGTATTGTCAACATCTGTCATGTTACTCTTATTTGTTCACACATTGCTTTATGGTGCTGGATTCAAGATATCATAGGGGATTTTGGGGTCTTTTATGTAGATATATGTACTCCGCATCATGACCAATATAAGGAAATGACAGAAGTATGTTGTTTACAGGTCAAACTGGAGGAGAAGATTCAAGAAGTTGACAGCCTTACTTCCAAAATTCAGGAGCTTGAGGCTCAACTATACAGAGAGAGAGAAGAAAATAAAAGGTTTAACGCTGTCATATACAAAATTTGTCATTCTTTCTTTCCATTATCCTTTAATGTTTCACTGAGGTTTTGCCTTTCCTGGAGCTATGATCGTAATCAGGATGTTGTCCAAAATCAACAAGTTTGTTAAGGCACATAATCGTTATACACAGATTCAAGATGAGCTGAAGAGGTAAGTTTTCTGTCCTTTTTTATTTCGTTCAATGCTTCAATACTTCTCTCTCTTCTTCTTCTTTTTTTTTTTCTTTTTTTTTTTGGCGCATGTCTGGTATTGTAAACATGATAGGTAGTTGAGTTACGGACTTGTGATGTAATTGAATAATTGAATATATAGATCAGAAGTTCGGCTTCATAAGTTGGGATATGAGCTTGCCTCTGATATCAACAAAATTGGTGCTAATGAAGAGGATTCAAGCATAAATATTGTTAGTGATGGAGAGGCTACCGGTTTTCCTGTCAGTGCACATAATGAGCAGCACAATGGTGCCTTCCAAAGCAACGTGAGGCAGGACGTTAGTCAGTCTCTCAAAGAATCAAAACAAGGTGGTAGTTTATTCAAGGTTTTCTACTATACTATTTTATAATAGTAATCATTTGTAAAAATTTCTATTGTATGCAATCTCTAATGTCTCATTCACTGTAGTTAGTTTTCTGTGACTTTGGGGTATATCGATGTGGAAATTCTTTCAAGTTTTGAACCTCATTCCCGGGTTGTGGGGAAGTGGGTTTAGCATAAAAGCCTCTAAAAGTTTTACCGTCTGAGGAAGGTTTTTGAATCTTTTAGTTGGTAGATGACTAGTTGGTGACTTGGAGTAAAGTAACTTTCAACTTTCTAGCCAACAAAAATAAATATTACTATTTCAACGTTGTATTACTGATCCATGTTTCACTTCATGTGTGTATGTGCACATCCCTTTTAGTAGCCTAGAGATTTTAATTACCATACGTGCTTGTTATTGAATTAGCGCAGGATTACTTTTTAGGTATGGCCCAAATTATTTGTGATAATGTACGATATGTGGCTTGTGATTCTCTAAATGGTCTTTATTGTGGATGCTGACATTTCACCATGTACCAGCTGATTTAACAAAAGCACGTGTGGATGCACCAGTCAGATTGAAGAAAGTTTCTCGTTGGAATATTCCCGCTCAGTTAAATTGCGAGAAGGAGATTGAGGCAGTTGCCAGCAGAAATGGACAGTCAAGCGCCCTTGGAAATGAAGGCAAGCATGAGAGCAGAAAGATTGTCAATGTCCTCTCTACGGATAAGGTGCATCTTTTACTCTTTTGTTATGAACTCATTTTCCCTCTATTTAACTAGTTGGCATAATCTTTTGTTAGACCAATTAGCAACTAAAACTGCAATGCATTAGGTAGCATGAATACACTCTCTTTATTTGATTGCGCACCTATTGACGATGTGGTATGAGGCCAACTTCTCAAGAATTTCTTTTAGGCAAGGAGAACCCTTAAATAAATATGACGATGGTCATGGATACACTCTCTTTATTTGATTGCGTAGCTATTGAAATACGCTTGACAAATTCAAATGTTTATTGTTTTTAAGTCGTTATGTGTATAGTCCTTTCCTCCATTCCAGATCCTGCTGGTTTTCTGCGCATCTCTTAAGGATTTAATGAAAAAAAAAAAAAATGAAAAGGTGGTGAGCTGTTGTTACTTGCATTTTCCTTGTATTAACACGTTATAATCCTTTGTGCAAGCAAATTTGCAGTTAAAGAGCTTGGATTCAAGGCATGTATTGCCATCGACCAGCATGGCTGCCCATGCAGTTGATGAAGTTGAAATTGAATTGGAGGATAATATTGGGGTGGTTGGTACTGCTTCTACAGGAGTTGAGAATGAGACAAACGGCTTGCCACTTCCGCCACCTCTTCCGATCTTGAAAAATAGTTATTCACAGGTCAGTATTTGTATGTTTTATCGAACACGATTTCTTTTGTTCAAGTTTTATGCTTCCTGCTTTCTTAACTGCACACTTTTTTTTCCTTTGAAAATCATGATCTGACATTTGTTGCTTCTATGTTTATGTGGCCATCACATTGAATGTCATAAATGGGCTCCAGAACGCGCGCACACATTTTCTATCATTACATTTCAGAAATTTTTGTTTACATAGTTTTTGCTTGCAGTACGAGGGTGACGATGAGAATATAGATGTGGATGTGGTCGAGGAGGAGATCGAGCAGGTGGACATCGTTTGATATTTGGGATGGCGATAGAATTTTAATGGTATATTTTGCTAGTCATTTTAAATTTTTATAATTTAGTAGAAAGTATTGTTGGCCGAGGATGTACAGATAAGTTGGGCTTAGTAAGATGGATTTTTTTTTTAATTTTTATTTATTTTTTTATTTTTTTACAGTTAGCCAGCTGACTTTCCCTGCAATCATATTACCCATTTTCTCTTTTCTTTTTGGTAATGGAATTTAATTTTGCTTCTTCACGAATTATGTATTTTATTTTATTTCGTTTTTGGTTTTCAAATTGAAGTTTAGAGTGAAGTTTCCTTTTCAATAGAAGCTTGCTTGGTATTGTAAGGGATTTTGGTAGAGAAGCTATTTATTCACGAGGGCACCGAGGACATTTTATATGAAAATTTGAAAATTAAAGCTTCGTTTATTTCACCGATTCGAGTTTTCAGTTTTAGGTTTCTACAGTAAAAAGTTCTCAGAAAATGTCACATTTAACTTTTTTTGTTACAGTAAAAAACTCTTAGAAAATGTCACATCTCAATTCGAATTGAAAACTCGAATCCGCAAAGTGAACGACGTCAGGGTATCAAAGTCGAATTATGTATTTTATTTTATTTCGTTTTTGGTTTTCAAATTGAAGTTTAGAGTGAAGTTTCTTTTCCAATTGAAGCTTGCCTGGTATTGCAAGGGATTTTGGTAGGAACAAAAAGAAGCAGATTTATTCTACACCCGATAAGTACCAATACACAATGGTAGGTCGTTGATAGCATTTTATATGAGTAACTGCATCTATAGTTGTTCATCATCCAAAGGATCCACTTGTAAGAATTTTATTTTATTGATTCTGTCTTCCTTTTTTATGAACTTATTCAATCTATGGATAAAATATGACAAAAGATAAGATATTATTAAGACAATAAACCTATTTTTACGCTTTCACATGAGAAGCTATTTATTCACGAGGGCACTGAGGACATTTTATATGAAATTTTGAAAATTAAGGGTATCAAAATACCTTATGCTTTGCTTAAAAAAAAAACAAAAAAACAAAAGAAAAAAAAAATTAGGCGGTAAACAATTTTCTTAAAAAATATTAGCAAACCATAAAAAATTCCGAGAAAAAAAATATACATCTTGATGATATGGTCAAAGGATCATATTTTATATTTTCTAAAAATGTCGACAAAAAATAAAACATTAGAAATTTGAAAAAAAAAAAAAAATTTAGTATAGAAGTAAGGAAGATCATCCGAACCAGCAACTACAATTGAATTATTTAAGTGATTGATCTTGGAATTGATCCCCATCGGCCAAGTCAACAAATCGATTGTTACGAACAGTTCAAAAACAATTGTTTTTTTTATTTTTTCTCTCTTCTTAATTTCAAATTTAAAGATGTCATGACTCTTTTGTGTCAACTTTAATTAAGAAAATTTTATTTTTTCTTATGTGTTGATATTAAAGAGATGAACAAATGTCTATCCAGAATGCATATTTAAATATGTCAAATGAGGTTTTATAAGAATTATCGCAAAACTCTAATTATAGTTTTTAGCGTTTTATCCAAATACAATCCATGTTTTATTCTCAATTCAAGTTATAATGTACTTGGGTATTTAAATATCGGTTTTAATCGCATTTTAAATCAACACAATTTAGATTTTATAGTGCAAAATAAAAGGATTCAAATCACCACAATTTAAACTCGAGAACCAAACAAGATCTTAAATGTTTAAAGTTATCAATTGTTATCGAGAAAATGAGACCAGTAAGGTCCATCAACAGTTGCATACATTATATAGTTCTATCGGTTCCAATGCGGATCCAAACCATTGATACATGTGAGCTGTCAAATGGCGCAGTTGTAATAAATAATAAATTAGCACAAGAGTTGAATAATAAATTGAGCCTCATTTGTATAAATGGAAAGATCAAATGAAGGTATAAACGTGAACAAAAACGTCGAAAGAAGTTAACGGTGTTAATGAACATTACTCATGGAGAGTACTTGCAAGATAAATACAGATCTAGATCCTCTATCTAAATTTTAGTGTTCTAATTAGTTTCCACCTAATTAAATTTTACCACATCATCTTATAATAAACACACAAAATTTAGTTAAAAAGCAATTTAAATTTTTTTATATAATGTGGTATGATATGATTGGTTAGATACCAATAAAACATTAAAATTAAACAGAAAATTTGAATCCCACATATATCTAATTCGAATTTTTTGTCATTCAATATATAACAACGTTCACACTTGAACATTGATTAATGATAAGTCACGGCAGACAAGCATCTTATCGTGTGGTTAGAGCTAGATTTCAGGACCCAAACGTGTTCAAAACTATTAAAAAATTAACGTTTTATTGATGGAAGTGTAAAAGTTGCAATTTCTGATAAGCTCAAGGGTTACTTATACGTAATTTTAGGGGAAAAATAAGACAACCTCTATACTTTGGGGTTAAATTTGAAATTAACTTAATAGTTTAAAAAGGACAAAAAGACGATCCTCTCCACTATGACTGTATTATAACTAGTCATCCCCGATTTCGTTAATTTATTGCACACATAGCACAACTTATATGTTAGAATCTCATTCCACATAAAATTTATTGTGGGCCTTGGAAAAAGCCGAAAAAAGGAATAATTTTAATAAATATTTTTTAAAAGTATATAAGTAAAAATTTTTATTTTTTTATTTTTTTAATAACGTTTTTAATCAAATTAGTATTGTATGTATTTATTGAGAATAAAGAGTAAAATTCTATACTCTATTTTTTTTTTAAAAAAGAAAAAGTTCCGATATCTTTATCGTTTTCCCTCCCCTGGCCTCCTCCTTCTCCCTCTTCTATAGGGTCTCGTTTCAATTCTCCTAAATCATTCAAAATTGGGCAGCTTTTTCCTCTCAGAGAGTTGAAGACGATGCATTCTTCCGGAATACCGATGTCAATTTTTGTATGCCTTCTCTCGTTTGCTATGCTTCTACCTTCGTCTTCCTAAACACCATCCTCCGCATTTGATCACGAACATTCTCTGGTTCTTGGTCCCCCATTCTCATCACTCCAATTGTCTCATGCCATCACTCTACTGGAGTTCATTTTCATGACCAGTGACGGATTTAAGTATAACTCAATGGTAGTTACCGTTTCCATTCAAATTTTTTTTTAAAAAAATATTACCTTCAAAATTTTTAAAATTTTACACTTAAACTTTCATTGAAATAATATATGTCTCCGTTAAAATAAATATATTTTCTTATATGTTCCATTAAGATAATTTATTAAAAAAAATTTAATATACGCATCTATTAAAGTGAAATGCTGACTCCATCACTGGTTCCATTTATTCTTCCTGCTTTCTTAGTTGCACACTTTTTTCCTTTGAAAATCATGATCTGATATTTGTTTCTTCTATGTTTTAGGTTTATGGTTTATGTGGCCATCACATTGAAATGTCATATTACGTTTCAGAAATTTTCGTTTACATAGTTTAATTTTTTTTTTCTTGCAGTACGAGGTTGACGATGAGAATATAGACGTGAATGGGGTTGAGGAGGAGATGTTGCATGTGGGTATCGTTTGATTTTTGAGATGGCGATAGAATTAATCAATCAATTGGCATATTTTGCGGTAGTTATTTTGCGGTAGTTATTTTACACAAGAAAATTCAGAAATTCTTTGAGTACCTGTTCTTCCAGAACTGCTGAGCCCTCCCGTTCGTTATTGCTCATATGTTCCTATAAATGCTATTTGTTGCTATTTCTAATTTTTTTTTTCCTCAAATAGAGTACAAATGTCTTTTACATTTTTTGACATAAAAATTAAAAACCGTACTTATTAAGGTTGCAAATATCTGATGAGGTGTATTATATATATACACATATATATAAATATAGTAGAATCTATGTATTTATAAACCAATTGTAACAATTCTAAAAATAAAATAAAAAACAATTTAACAGCTGTTTATTATTCATATGATATTGGTTTATAAGTTATCATGATGATATGATATGAAATATTCACCTATTTTTAACGTACCACAACAATCTCAATTAAATGATTGAAGAATTCATAGTTTTCTTTTCATAGAGATACAAGAAAGCGATCAACAAACATATATGTAACATTTACACAATTATATTCAACTATCTTATAATACCAATTAAGATAGATTCAATCTCATTTGAACATCACTAGACAGTGTTGAGATTTCTATCATATTAAGTGTTGAAAAATCAATCAAATATTTGTAAACGTTTTTTTATGTTAAATCAGATTTAACTGACGTACTTTCAAAATTTATCATATTCAAAACAAAACAATGCTACGTTTTAAAGTGCATATTGTTAAATGACGTTTCTTACCCCATAAAAAAAAAACAAAAAAAAAAAAAAGTTCATATTCTTAATTTTTACAATATATATTTTCTCTTTCAGAATTTCTCTTAGTATTATTACTATCCACCCCAGTGAACCTAAATATTGTTTCTAGTTTTCCTACCAAAGGAAAGCCGTTGTCTTTTTCTCTTTTTTTCCCCCTTCTTTTTTGAGAAACGTTGTCGTTTTCATTCGTTCCTAGAAAGAGGCAGTCGGACAGTAAAATATAGTTGTTTTTCGAGTCATTAACAATCATCTTCCCTCTTACAACTGATCCTCTCAAAGCACAAAACAAGCTCCATTACAAGAAGAAAAACAAAAGCCAGTCATGCCTACCATTTTGCTCACCAAGAAGTCACAACTTTTGAAACGAAAACTCAATGTGTGATTAGCAGTTACAGACTGTTCAAAAATTTGCACTTGATTCTCTCTTAAGGCGCTTACTCTTCATTTTTTAACTCTTTCACGCTTGAATTTGTGCAAAGTGAGCTTACTCTTTAACTTGTATGCCTCGATTTTTGTTCTATAGCCTCTTTCAAGTATGTTTTAAGTAGTGCTTTATTGGATAGCTATCTTATGACTCTTCTTTCAAACATTTCAGGCATCTGCAACGAAAGCCATAATCTGCAAGTAATGCCTGTCTCTCCTCAAATGAAAGCTCCTCGTCTACGTATGAAATGGTAACCTACAAATGGATTGAAGCAGAAAATAATGCAAAGCTCAACAAATAGGAGAATCAAATAACACAACTGCGAAAGAGCCCATATGACGGATTTTCACTTTTAGAACATATATAATCAATAGGCATTTGAATAAGAAAACATCAATTATCAAAATCTCACTCACCTCTTCTCCCTTGTGAATAGGTTTAAGTGCAATTATCGTTGCTTGACCATCTTTGTCCTGCAACAGAGAATGGAAAATGAAAGTAGTCACTTGATAAAAAAACCTATATCCTTCCGTTTGGTACCTAGATTCGTTCCCTGATTCGAATCATAGTTCGTGGTTCGCTACAGTATTTTCTCTCACAAAAAATACACGTAAGTCGAAAATAGTTCTAATAACATGATTTGAATCTATGAACCAAACACCACAGTTATCGTTAAGCACTTGATAGTATTGCATTTGACGACATGAGCCTATCCAACACTTCTTTGTAGACTAATATGCCTGCTGCAGTTGGCTTATATCTCATATTCCACTAATACCATATCACAGATGGAAAATCCTTTAAATAGAGTTAGTGTTTGCTATCACTCACAACCAGAACTCTGTTATTATAAGTGAAAAAAAAAATACAAATTCAAGTTCTTATACCTCCTCTCTTTTAAATGCTTTTGCGTTTGGACAACAAGAATGATTCATACAACTTTGCAAGGGGAAGAATGCCGTGCCTGAAAGAAAAATGAAAAGATTAATTTTTGGCTGACTTGCTGCTATGAGGAAAATGAACATACAGACAACCTGAAAAATAACTATGGAGACATAAATGATGTGGTATTGAGAAAGCAATGAAAATAATATTGTACCCTGGCAACAAACTGAATAGTCATCACCAAGAGCTTCCAAAATTGGTCTTGTAATTTCTTCAGCTTTATTCTGCCATTAATGGTATTAGGGAAAGGGCAACATAACTTCAGTCTCATACAAGCAAGCTGAACTACAAGGATATATGCTCTCACCTTTTCAGGAGATGGAAGGTCATCAATGTATAAGAAATAATCCTCCACTGGAGATGCTACGACCAAATCACTGAACATACAAACATAAGATAATTTTACTATATCTATGATACCACATTTATTCTTTAATCAATTAGCAATGCCACTGCAAATATATTTCTGAAGTAATGAAAAAAGAGAGATCTTGATCAGGTGTAACTCTTACAGATTATTCAACTCAAACATGCCAATTATGTGGCCATATATTTCGAGAGAGAATACTTTGTGGAGTCAAGGACTTTTATCTTAAAAATGTAGAAAGAATTAAGAAAATTGGTTACATCAAGAAAACAAATGAAAAATATTTTTTTTTGCTCTAGGATGGATACATGGTTCACATTCATTGTCAAAAATGGCTGCCCTTAGTAGCTGAAGTGACTGAAAAGCATAAGAAACATAACGGTTAGCTCTCATAATAGCACAATGAACATGCATTATCAAAATTTTGAGCGACAGCAGTCAGGCGACAGAAAGGAGCTCTCCCACTAAAGGACAGCATTATGTTAGACAGTGACAAGCTTTGATCGCAAGATATTGCCATGAAATATTATACCGAGAATGCAAGGCTTCTTATTTGTGCTCTAAATGCTTCTTCATCAGAAGATTCAACATCAAATGGCAATGCGATGCAGTCCCACCACCTAAAATCACTCAAATGTAAGAAAATATGGAGGAATAGAAAAACGGATGCAAAAAATAAATAAATAAATGAAGTGAATATTATCATACTGCATAAAGGAAAGTTGGAGTGATAGCAGATATTGCATTCTCATCAGCAATAAGAGCCCTTTTTTTCTTTTCCTTTTTGAGTGAGCAAATAACGCACCGTGAGCAATAGTTAAGCTCAGGCTTTAGGACAAAGCACAGAGAGAACACAATAGCAAATAACTACCTTCTCTTGTGTGCCATCGATAACGGCTTCCACGCCTCAAAGAGTGCAGAGGAAACTGTACGGCCTAAAACATTTTTGAGTTTCCCTCGTTCTTCAAGACAAGTTGCTTTCAACTTCCTATTTCTTAATATAGTAGACGCAATTGCCTGGAATTTATAATTTACTATTATCATGAAGATACCATATCACAACACAAGCTAAATGAAGAAAATAAGCATATAAAATGCTGATTTCTGCTAATCATTTTGCTAACGTCCTTCGACTCCTTTTCACAAACACAAAATCTTACCATCATAAAATACATACTTCAAAATTATGCCGTAAGGATAAACAAGATTAAAAACGGGTGTATATTCAAGAGTTACTATCTTCTACCCTATTTCTTTACGACATACCTTCGCAGCAAGCAGGAATACATCATTTGTTTCTGGTCAATTAAACAATGATAAAAATAAGGAACACAAAAAAAAAAAAAAGAGGAAATAGAACAAAAGGCAATATAGGACACGGAAAACAAGTCTGGACACAGATAACAGAGAAGGCGAGTCTTACCATTAGCATGCTGTATAAATTCCCCAAGTGCCTCACTTGATACTGATTCCGACTTCTCACCGGTGCAAAGCAAGGAATGACAAGTTTCCCAATCAGATTGTGCACACAATTTGCTAGAAAAAGTTCACAACATTATCGCAATGAATCAAAGACAAGGAAAAAACTCGATGCACAGGGCAGAAAAAAAATACAAAGTTTACACCTTTGTACACCTAATGCAGATATATTCAATACAAACACTGGAAAGTAACTTGACAACGTCATCACAAGGGATCACAAAGACAAGGGTAAATCTCAATGTATAAGACACAAAAACTACAAAAAGTACATCTTTGTACAACATAATGCATGTGTATTCAACAGAAAAACTTGAAAAAAAAATCACAACTTTAGCATAAGGAAGCATAATAGATCTCAAGGTACAAGACAGAAAAACTAACAAAGGGTACATCTTTGTACAACAAAATGCAGGTATTCAACATAAAAACTATTAAAAAAAGATGCCAACGTTATTACAAGTATAAATCTCAATGCACGGGACAGAAAAACTACAAACTGTATAAAGCAAAATGAACATGTATTCGACAGAGAACCTTGAAAAAAAAATCACAACTTTATGATAAGGAAGCAAAGACACGAATTAACCTCAATGCACAAGACAGAAAAACCACAAAAGGGTACATTATTAACAAAATGAACGTATATTCAACAGCTTGAGTCTCAACAAAAGCACAACAGTTTTCTTCAACAAAGTTTTAGCTTTACCTGCAATAATAAGCTTCCCCGCAACCCCCAGCACAAGGAATTGCTGGAGGCAAAGAGAAGTTTTCGGTAAGAGGCAATTTCAATTCACCATTTATGAGAGACTCCACAAGCCCTCTTGGAAGCTCAACTTTGTTTCTATGACTGCTTGTTGAAGCGCAAGCACCAGAGTCCTCACCATTCTCCATAGATGAGTCATCCTCTTCTCCTCCATCTGCGAAATTGTCTTCCTCTTCCACTTCCATGTCGCATTCATCGTGATTCACTGAAACTCCCAATTGTTGCAGATAAAGTTTTCTCCCAATTTGAAGTTCAATTGAGCCAATGAAACGAAAGCAGAAGCTACATACTAAACAATCCATCTGCATATAATATAACTAAATTAAATAAAAAAAAATCATGCTTTTAACTTTAAGCAAATGGAAAATATGCACTTTTTTCTTCAGGAAATTGAAAAAAGGGAAATTTGCGATATGTAAAAGTACAAGACCTTGTTTGCGATATGTTGAGCGCCCACAAGCATTTGGTCCTTCAATATAAGCTCCCCTTCTTTGAATTCCTTATCCGCAAACACGCCTTTAATAATGTATAAGAATATGGGTCACCACCAAATTATTATTTAAAAAAAAAAAAAAAAAGTAAAGAAGAAGAAGAAGAAAGATCACCTTTGCCAAAGTCTCCATTTTGTTCGACTTTGATACCACGGGTTTGCCTCTTGGATATAAGCTGGTCGAAATACCCCTGAATTTTACCAAATAACAAAAGAAAAAGGGAATTCAGAATTCGTTTTTGCCAATAAAATGGAATGAGAAAGAAACATAGAGAGGAGAGAGAGTTTACCTGAGCTTGGAGAGGTGCAGGTGGACAGAGAAGAGCATAAATTACGTCGGCGAACTGTGCGTCAACTGGACAGACGATCTCCATTGGAGCTGCTAACAACAAGCTTCAAAGCTTTCAAACGACACAAATCAGAATTACAACTTTATAAGCGACGGCCGCCAAATATCAGACCCTACTTCTCTTTCTATGTTTCTTTTACATTTTGAGAAAATTACGTAAATAGCTGTTTTTTAACCATCTTTTTCAATAAATGGTCGAATTTTTTATATTTTACATAAGTAGCTGAACATTTTTTATTTTAACAAAATGACTTTTTTTTAGTAGTTGAATTGACCGAAAGTCAACATGACCTATTAATTATTATAATTTATCAATAATTTATTACTAATATACACATAATTTATTGATTAAAATCGATTAATTACTAATTAATTTCAACTAATTATTAACTAATACTAACTAATAATAAAAAACTATCAAGTTAATCAGCAATAAAATTAAAACAATCAGTGATTGACCGTTAATCAATCAGTGATTAACCATTTTGTTGATTTTACAAAATTTTGACTATTATCTTTAAAAAAACCTTTAAAAAAAGACTATTTGCCTCTTTTTTTTTTTGGGTGCCTGAATGATATTATTTACTTTATTAGATAAAATTAAACAACTTTGTATTTAGTTAAAATGTCATTTCCATCCTTTCTTATTATTCAAATGCTTAGTAGTGATCTATCAAAAATACCAAGTTTAACCTTTTGTGTTTATTTTGATTCATTAATGTTTTAAATGATATTTAATGAAATTAAATTCATGATAGGTCTATAAATTTTATTCTCTTTCTATAATTAGTCCTTGTATTGGAAATTGTTTCGATTTAAACATCGAACTCTTTAGTGTATCAAATTTAGTCCCTCAATTCCATTTTGTAAAATTTTAGATGGAAAATTATGGGTAATCTTGTAATTTCCTTTCAAAGAATAGGCATATCATAGTTTTATCATAAATGATCCAAAATACCATGATAAACGACCAAAATTGCGCCAAATTAGTCTTAGATTGTAGAATCTAAGTAAGATTCGTACCTTCATCGTTTTGTCAATAGATGCATCCATATATATATATATATGGTCGGGAAGCCAAAGAAGCCGAAGTGTATGACCTTACCACCAATTTATGAATAAGGAGACGTTTAGTTCATGGATTATAATCATGTGATTAGAATCATTTTCGATTTACATGTATTTTTTGTGAGAGAAAATACTGTAACAAATCATGAACTATGATTCAAATCATAATTTGAATCCTCCAACTAAACATCCTTTAAGATTAAAAGGTTTATCAAGTAAAGTGGCTTTGAAAACAAGTGAATTCTCATACCGTGGCTGCAGTATCGAAAACTATACGAGTAAATATGCTGTATTCTTGTGAGTCAACAAGTTGCAAAACCTGGATAATAGCATCAAGTACAGATAAATTCACATAATCTCAGACAAGAAATGTGAAAAGCCAAAAGGGCAAAAAACACTTATAATAGGAAATGGATAATAATAAGACGTGCTTTGGAAATTGCAATAGCTTCATCCATACTAGGAGGAGTGTCCAACGACTAGAATTGATCTGTTTATTGATTTTTTGTTGATGAATTTACATGTGTGAACTTTTTATCAAATGAATTGGAGTTTTAATGTCCTTTTTGCAGGAAATGGAGGGAAAGGGTATTTCCTCATTTGTTTATAGCTTAACTATTAATATGTTAACATTTTCCATTTAAAATTTAACGGAATGTAATTGATGGACTAAATTTGAGACACTTAAAAAAGTTAGGACTTAAATTGGAACACTTTTTAGTACAAAGACTAATTATAAAAAGAAAAAAAAGTACAGAGATCTCAGATGAATTTAACTCTATTTAATATATATATATATGTTTGTTTTTTAAGAAATATTTAGTATATATTGAGAAGGGTAATGTTGATACTTCGAAAATTTTAATTATTTTTTGATATAGGAAAATCCTTTAAATACACAGTGTTATTAGTTGTCACTCACGACCATAACTTTGTTTTTGTAAGGAGAGAAAAAATACAACTTGAAGTTTACATATCTCTTCTCTTGAATAATATTCAAACAACTCTGCTAAGGGAAGAACGCCGTGTCTAATAGAAAATCTAGGGCCTTATTAACGATTTAAATTGTTGATTTGATTTGAGTTTTGGTGTATTGATTGTGATTCAAAGCGGTGTTTAGATATACAAATAAATTGTAATTTAAATTAAGAATAAAATCCGAACTGTATTTCGATAAAGTGTTGAAAACTATCATTAGAATTTTGTGACAAATCTTATAAAATCTCATTGTAAATGACATCTAAAAATATGCAATATAGATGGGGACTTGTTCCTCTCTTCATTACGAACACGTTAAAAAAATCATCTCAAACGGAATTAAAACAAAGAAGTTATAATATTTTTAAGCTTAAAATTGAAGAGAGAAAAAAAGTAAAATCAGAATTGTTTTCACTATAAAAAACAAATAAGATTGTTAGAATGGGGAATGCTAAATACATACTCTATTACAGACTCTGTTACAAGCTCTAGCCTAATCTTTTGGCACACGTTATCTCTATTTACTAAAACAAACTAGTTTAATAATAAGTCACTCCTTTTACATTTATTTACAATAATGCCATTACTCACATTTAATATAAGAGAATAATTTTTTTTTTTTCAAAAAAGAAAAACAAAGGAGACTTGCAGATATGATGCTAAACTTATTTACAAGTCACATTTAACATGACTTTTCAAAATGAAAAGAGAAATGAAAACCTGCAAAACAAAAAAATAAAAAAGCAAAACCACAAACAACAAAGAAAAAAAATCTGGATCAAATTATTTGCATCATGAATAAAGTATAACATATATACATTAGGAAAAAGAAAAGAAAAAAGAAAAGACAATTGATGGCTTTAAAACGAGAAAAAAAAAACACAAAAGAAAAAATCATAGACAAAGAATTAAAAAAAATTACTCTCTTATATTAAATGTGAATAATGGCACTCTTGTAAATAAGTGTAAAAGGATTTATTTGTTATTAAGCACTTCTTTCAGAAAATAGAGATGCTACGTGTCAAAAAATTAAGTTAGAGTTTATAACAGAGTTTATAATAGAGTCTGTATTTAGCATTTTTCTTGTTAGAATTTAAGTGGTGGTGAATTTTATAATCTAAAAGTTTAAACTATTGTTAATGGTTTGAATTATCCTCTATTAAACATTAATTTAAATTTTGAACTATGATTTGAATCTTAGTTGAAATAAACAGAGAATACAATTTTTAGTTTCTAAACATTATTGAATGCGTTCATTAGAAGGAAAAACAAACAAAAAAACAAAAACAAAAAAACCACAGTTGTTTTACACTATTTGACGCTGGTCCGACCCTAAGAAAACTTCTACTCTCAAAATAAGATAAACAAAAAGGAATTTAACTAGAATCATTTGAAATGCTTCAGACTAGGGTGATCATTTGAGACAAAGGCTCTAGGCTCCTTTTACATAGGCTTTTGACTCTCTCCCTCTTTAGCTCTCAAACTGAAGTAAGATTAGACTCCAACATAATGAAAGTGAGTCAACTTTTGCTCGATTTTATTTTATTTGTATTTCTTTTTTTTCCCTGTTATTTAACTGCTTTATGATTGAGTTTGAAGTCACAACTATTGTGATCATTGTTGCTGTTACAATGATAGTTGCGTAATGCTTCAGTAAGTGGTTTAGAGCTGATATTGGAGTGGATCTCTTTTTTGGTTGTGTGACTCTCTTCTAAATTATCGTAGGAATTTCGAAGTGTTAAGAATTAGATGCGCTAATTTTACAGATAAAAGTAATAAATATTACTTAATTAAGAAAATTAAATAAATAAGAATATACAGATTTATAGTGGTCTACTACTCTTAATATGAGAGTTATATCCACTTTAAAACACATTCACTATGACGAAAGAGTTCTTAAGAAAAAAATGGCACACCTCTAACCACTCTATATTTTCTCTAACCACGATCTAATAAACACTAAATATGGTGCACTTTTTATGAAGAAAAACTAGCGCAGCTAAATTTACAAGCTGTGTTTTATCAATCTACGTACTGTCGTTGCGTAAGACAATAATTACATGTCATTAGAATACTAAGCTCCACAACTTAAGACGAACTATTGTATGCTATTTTGATGTTTAGGCCAGAAATAAATTTGTTTACCTCTAATTATTTTTTAGGCATCTCTACACGCTTTAGGACGGTGGAGTTCCCCGGGCATGCGTTTCTTGTAAGCTTTTTGTTTATTTTCGTTTATGTTGAGATTAGTGTTGGAATAGTGGAAATACTTTTACATCACCGTTTAGATTAGAACCATTCTCTTTGTAGACTTTCTTGTAGAAAACATGATTATAATCTCTAAGGTACACCTATGCGGAAAAAATATACAAAACAAATAAAAATTGTGTTTCGTCATTTTGTTGATCAAGTCGAAGTCTTTGAGTCAATTTGTCGCAATCCCCTAGTAATCAGCAAGTCTTGTCCACCTTAGCTTCAACTCTTTTAGTCTCTATCTTTTAATAAATGTTGTAATTTTCTGTAATTCAATCAATGTAAATTGAACATTAAAATGGCTGTAAATGGAAAAAGAAAACAAAAAAAGTGATACACTATACGGCGAATTGGCTATAAATAGGAGGATAAGGCGAATTGGCTATAAATAGGAGGATAACGTTCAAGCTCAAGACATGAAAAAAAAAAAAAAAAAATCCAAATTGGCTATAAATAGGAGGATAACGTTAAAAAAAAAAAAAAAAAAAAAAAAAAAAAAAAAAACCCCAACCCGAATTAAGATGAAGGCTTTCTCTATACTTATTAGTATTCTTCTAGCTACACTTCTCTTATCTTCCTCTTCCATCCAAGCTCGAGAATTGGCTGCAGGTAAAAGCATGCTAGCTAATTAACTATAGTTTTCCTGCAAAGCTAAATTAATACAGAGTCCGTTTACTACATATATTTAAATTTAAATAATTAATTTTATTACAGTGTTTTTCTCTCATAAAAAATTTGATTTTCGTGATCAACTTTAGAACCTCTGAAATTAAGTAGTATTAGTACTTTAACGACTAGTGCGTACCAATATATGATTATCATCGTGATTAACATAATTTTTAGTGCATATAGTTATTAACCAGATCATTATGGTTTTTTTTTTTTTTTTTAATAATTTCGGCAGCTGAAGATGGACCAATTAGTCGGAAGGCACTCAACCCAAATCAAACAGTATACTGTGGCCGCAACTTCCTCTACCATTACCAACCATGCATACCTGCAAAGCCAAAGAA
Source organism: Morus notabilis (assembly GCF_000414095.1). NCBI lineage: Eukaryota > Viridiplantae > Streptophyta > Magnoliopsida > Rosales > Moraceae > Morus > Morus notabilis. Next base: position 227,792 of record NW_010366841.1, read on the forward strand.
GCTGAAAAATGAGACTTGTACCAAATATAATAGAAGACCTGGTGGCGGAGTATAGCCGAGCAAATTAATATTAAGACAAAGACCTGTTTAGTTTGTAGGTTTGAATAAAAAATTTGAATAGTGATTCAAATTTTATATAAGAGAAAATAATGTAGCCAAAAGATTTAAACCTGAAACAAACGGGAGTAGATTACCGAGACTTTTTCAAGGCACAGGAGTTGATTTGTGACTACTGTTATCTTTACCACTTGCGACTTATTATAAGTATTTGCTTAATTTTCATTTATTACCTAATGTAAACGATTGCTTCATTAAAGAATAATACTGGATTTAAAATGTGGGAATTATATGGTTCGGTTTTCATAGATGTGGAAATGGAAATTAGAAGTCGCAAGAACACAAATTGCTCAACTCATTAGTCATTACTGAAGAATAAGGTCGTAGAAATAAGATTAGTTGTTTGCAATCAAGAGATTTATTTGCATGACAATTAGATTCCCAATGACTTAACTAATGTCTAAAATTTTGAGCAACGTTACTTTTAGCAGCTTCTAGTGTAGGAATATTCTGGGGTTGTTATTTTGGAACAAAGCTCAGAAAAAGTTTGAACTCGAGTTATAATTTTATTCAAGTTCATGTTCTTTTGTAAAATTTAAGTTTGAACTCGAATTTGAACTCGAGTTTGGGGTTAAACTCGAGTTCAAGTTTTCCCTTCAACTTGAGTTTAGAAACTCGAACTCAAATTAATTAACAGTATTTTTTCTATTCTTAAAAATGCTATAACTTTTTCATTTTAATTCTGATTGAGATGATTTTTTTTTCTATACATTCACAACGAAAAGATGAATAAAACCATACCCATATACTCTATCATTAAGTTTCATCACCATTGAATTTTTATTAAAATACTATCTCAATTCAAATCATAACTCAAATGTGCACATCTAAACACAAACTCAAGTTATAACTTCAACTCAAGTTATAACTCAAACTCAACTCAAAATCATCACTCTAACTGAAAAATGCAAAAGAACAACCCCTGTTTTTTAGGATAATCTTATGTAGGTACACATTTTAGGAGATTGTAATATTTGAAAAAAAAAAGAAAAAAAAAAGAGTATTGCATTAGAAATCCAGAAGGAAGATAAGCTGTTTATAAAAAATGTCTGCAACAGAGAAATACTTGTGTAGAGCAAAAGTTTACTGCTTGGACTTCCTCAGTATTCGCAGTTTGTAGAGTGCCCTGCCGGGCATTTGGGGAAGACGATTAGACATAAGTTTTTTTTTTCTTCTTGGTACAACTTTTCGTCAATGTGGAGATTTATTGAAATGTGACACAAAATTGTTGTAAAATTCTACAACTGAGTGGCAGTAAGGTTTTTCTATTGTTTTGACTCTTGTTAACTTTCTATCATGGTTCCATCTAAGGATGAGTTCGGTACAAATATTGACACTCTAGTTTTACGGAAATTTAAAAAAAAAAAACATCAATAATATCGATGGAACTATCAAAAAAATTTACGGAACTATGAAAATTTACGTTATAACATATTATTAATACTTTCTGATAACATACATGTTAAAAAGATACATAAAAAACAAGTTTTATATAAAACTTCATATATATTACCTTTCTTAGTACCAAATAAAAGAAATTCTATGAGACTTAAACGTGATTGGGATCTCATCTTAATTTAAACAATATTAGTACCATGATATGTTATTTGAATAATGTTGACTATAGTTATTAACATGTCACACATACGTTTGTTGGTTACTAGATGATAAAACAAATTATTAAAAAAACTGATATTATAAAGCAAATTAGAAAAAAGAAAAAAAAAACCTTTAGAATTTATGTTTCTCTAAAATTTTTATGAAATTTTCCTTAATTCTGCTCAAATTACTCTATGCAAAAGGATATCGATTTTTAGACCGATATTTACCGAAATTTTTTAAACTTTTCTCAATATTTTACTGAAATTGATATTATGGTGTCGATACCCTCAAAAATATGAAATTTCCACCCAAATTTTGGCTATTTCCGCGATATTTCCGACTATGATCCCATCTCAATCTGAGATCGAAATTACTTTTGGTTTCAATTGTTAGGCATGATAATTCCTTTATTCATTTGAAACATGCCCTCATCCTCCTCATAAAGTGTTGACTCTAAACATCGTTCATGTATCATTCTCTAATTTTGTTTTCCATTGTCGTTCAATCTCGATTTGTACTAATTTCATTCCTGATTTCGGATGGGACTGGACTTTGTTTTATGCTCTATTGGATATCATATCAATCCAAATTATACACAGAATTAAATACAAATTAAATTCGTAAATTTTAATTCTAATTTTCTTGTCGTTGGTGATTAATAGCTTTAAATTCAAAATTAATTCGAATCATTACACAATTAAATTCGCAGGTTTTGATTCTAATTTTCTGGGATCCTCTATCATGGAGGCAACACACTTCGTAACTGACATAACTGACCAGTTTGTGCTTACAAGAATATGTTAAAAGCTATTGCTTCTGGTAAACCAATGGTGATCACGCCTCGTTCACTTCGCGAATTTGAATTTTCAATTCGAGCTGATGTGTGATATTTTCTGAGAGTTTTTCACTGTAGTAAAAAAAGTTAAATGTGAAATTTATTAAGAATTTTTTATTATAAAAATCTAAAACTGAAATTTAAATCGGTGAAATGAACGATGTCATGGGCCTCGTTCATTTCACCGATTCGAGTTTTTAATTTTAGGTTTCTACAGTAAAAAGCTCTCAGAAAATGTCACATCTAACTTTCTCTGTTACAGTAAAAAATTCTTAAAAAATGTTATATCTCAACTCGAATTAAAAACTCAAATCTATAAAGTGAACGAGAGCACGATGATTTAATTGTGTTTTTGATTGGGGTAATTTGAAATAAAGGCTTTAATCTACATAGGTTTCAGAGCCCTTTCTCTTTTGCTTTCAAACTGCTGTGGGACGAGACTCCCTTTTTATTTTATCAAAAGTCCAAAATGGATAAAGTGAGTCAATGCTCATTGAATTTTATTTTATTTACATTGTTTAATTTTTTTCACTGATGTGAACGTTATTGTCGTGTCATCTTTCTTAATTGTGTATGTCTATGGCTTAAGCAAGTTGTTTAGTCTGGATTTCTTTTTTGCCTGTGACTCTCATATCAACAGTATATGAGTTTCAATCTATGTATATCTTTTTTTTATGTTTAGATCTAAATTAAATTTGTTTACCTTTAATTATTATTTTAGGCATTTGTATACGGTTTGTTCATTTTTATTTGTGTCTTGGAATATCAAACGGCGATTTTTGTTGAAGGTAGAAAACTGTGAATTACAACCGTCATTTCTGATGCATTAAAGCAAAATTTCTCTAAGTAAATTTTATGGTCGCTATTATAATCACATGATAATTGAATTGTGTTTTTATTGGGACGATTTGAAATAAAGGCTCTAATCTTCTTATATAGGTTTCAGAACCCTATCTCTTTTGCTTTTAAACAGATGCGGGACAAGACTCCCTTTTATTTTGTCCGTAATAAATAAAGTGAATGTCCGCTGAAATTTTTTTATTTTACGTTGTTTATTTATTTTTTTACTGATGTGAACGTTGTTGCCGTATTATCTTTCTTATTTGTGTATGTTTATGGCTTAAGCGAGTTGTTTAGTACGATTTCTTTTCTACGTGTGACTCGCTTATACAGTATATGGGTTTCAATCTATGTATATCTTTTTTTATGTTTAGATCAGAATTAAAGTTGTTTATCTATAATTATTATTTTAGGCATTCGTATACGCTATGGGATGATGAAGTTCTTCTGTCGTGGCGTTTATGATAAGCTTTTTGTGCGTTTTTATTTGTGTTGAGATTACGGTGATTCTTTTTTAAAGGTAGAAAACTGTAAATTACAACAGTCTTTTCTGCATATTTCTTATAGAAAATAAGATATAATCTCTCAGATAAATGGATTAAAGCAAAAGTTCTTTTCACCAAATTGGTTTTTTGAAAATTCATCACAATAAAACCCTATACTGACAGGTATTTATAAAGTACAAGAAAAGCAACAAAAAAAAAAAAAAAAACCCCCAAAGAATCACCAAAAATTGACCTACAATCGAGTTCCTAGCATAAGGATATTAATATTCCCCGTAGGGACGGGCCCGCGAGGATTCATACCGAATAAAGCAAAGATAAAATATAATAATCGAGAATGAGAACGGAGAAAGAGACAAAGACTTTAGTTTGGTAGTGCTGTAGATTTAAAAAAAATATTTTTAGCTGTTCTGAAAAAAGAAGCAGCTGTTACAAAAAATAGTTAAGTGTTTGGTAAACTATAATTATAATAGCTGTGCTGGTTCTAAAATCAATATAATAGCGTTTGGTACATTATAAGGTTGAATTGCTGTAGATAATTAAAAATTACAACTACATTATATTATACTATAATATATATAATATATATTTATTATTATATTTAACATAATACAAAAACTATTATTATATAATATATTATATAATTATGATATAAAATATAACAATATTATCAAAATGGTTAATATAATTATAATATAATAAAAAATATTATAATATTACATAAAAAATAATAATATTTCAATTATAATATAATTAAAAATCACAACTATATTATATTATACTATAGTATAATAATATATATAATTATAGTATAATATATAATACTTATTATATTATATTAAATAAATAGATTATAATTAATATGTTATGTAGGGCGTAATACACTATAATAGATAATAATATTAGAATTATAAGATTATAATATATTTTAAAATAATAATTACAATATTAGATTATTAAAATAATTATAATGTTATTATAATATCATATTATATGAAAAAATAACAATATTAGAGTTATTAATATAATTATGATATTATTCGTTATAATATTATATTATATTATATTATGAGTCTGAATTTTAGATTAGAAAGATTGTAAATTTTAAATTTAAATAGGGGTATTATATGTTGGGAATGGTGTCCTAGAAACATAAGATGTAATAGAATATTTATTATTTATTTAATAAAAGAGTTTATTCATCATTTTATGTGTATATATTTGGGAATATTTTATGAATATCAATGAAAATTCTGTGATTATTTATGTAACCTTAAACATTGTATATAAGTGTTATATACGAGAGGATAATGTTTAAGGATAATAATCAAAAAGTAATGTTCATAATGAATTTAATTAAAGTTCAGAATCTTTAATTAAAACATTATTAATACATGTCATTCCAATTTATAATGGAACGGTGTTATCCGCACTGTTAATATGGTGAGATATTGAATGAGTGTATTTCGCATAATGAGATTATTTGGAACAAGGACACATACACAATATGAATTTCTAATAATTTTCGTTAAGTATAGAAATTCTAATTGAGTCTACCGATGGTCATATATATAATGATCTTAATCCTGAGTTCTTAACAGACTCCTATTTATGGATTTGTGTCTTTTGATTTACTCGGTACGGATTCTGAGATCCTGAATCCTATTCCTTGTATTTTGGAGACATGATGAAGTAGGTAGCTGAGAATATTATTACACAAGATGGAATCCATTCCTTCTCAAGAAAGAAGTAAATTAATAATTCTCTTGAGGGTTGATTCGGTACTTGGACCAGTAGGAGCTCCGATTCATGAATGTGTTTTATGAATCACTGTCCATTAGAGAATCAATGGTACTCAAGGATAAAGATATAATTAGAGAGGTTAACGGATTTTACCTAGCTCCAATTATGAATTATTTATAGATGATCGATCTATATGCAAGACTATATCAAATGGACACTTCATAGTTTAGAAGTAATTTATGTCTATAATTTCGAGAGTGCAATTCCAAGTTTATAACGGAGTAACTATTAGAATTAATAGAATTAATTAATTAATTAAAGTGTTTAATTGATTATTAATTTTATTGGAGCTCGGGATTATAGGTCCATTAGTCCCCGTGTCGTCCTAGTAATTCTACCAGACACAAAGGGCAAAATGGGAATTTTAGAATTACGGAATTCTAAAATTAAACACTCGAAAATAATTAATTGAGAATTAATTGTTATTTAAATAATGTGATTATTTAAATTTGAATTTGAACACATCTAGATTTATCCATTTAAACTTATTTGATAAGTTGTTCCATTTAGAATTCAAATTAATTTAAGTTTGACTTAAATTGGAATTTGAATTTGAGTCAAAATTGGACTACAGGATAAAGGATGATTTTCTCTTCCTTCCCTATATGTAAATTGGCGCCACACAGGGATGAGAATCCCCTATCCTGGCCGGCCATAATGGAAAAGGGAAAAGAGGATATTTTGTTCCAAATTCAAATAGGAGAGATAATTAACAAGTTTTATCTTGGAGATAGAGATTGGATTCCTTCTAGAAGTTTGACTTCTACTTTATAAATAAGAGAATAGTAGAAAATTGTGGACACAATTTTTTAGACAATTTTTAAAACAATTTTTGCCCTAATTCCAGTTATGGCCGAAATTCTCTTAAAGAGGAAAAAGGAAAATTTTTCTCCAAAAATTTCACATCGTGCATGCGTTGGTGTTTATGGAAATTCGAGTGTTTATTGTAACCCATTTTGTCTCATGTGTGCCCACACACACGTCTTCGTGGATTCTAGGAATTGACGTGGAAGATATTAGTTTTCTAAACACAAAGCTTTGGAGCAAGGATTGTTCGAGGTCAAAGAACTCAAGTTATCAACCGAGTCGGCCTCCAGGTATTTTTCCTAATTGAGTTTTTAATAAATGAATTAATAAGATTAATTTATTCGTACATAAATTAATATAATCTATAGAGTATCTCAAATGTTTTATGAAAATTTTTGTTATACACGATCCGCCTCCCCCCACGCTTCCGCATCCGAATTCTGATTCGGTTACCAACATTATAGGTATTATGAAATTTTATTAATTGTACTATGTTGATTCTCGCACAATCTAAAAGCTAAAGTTGTCTTTAGGCTGCTTCTGATTTTGGCTGCAGATTCTTAAAAAATTCTTCAAAAAGCACTTTTAAAGAGATTTACCAAACACTAAAATCAGCTTCTGCTACAAACATAAACTAATTTTAGGAGGGAAAAGCAATACCAAATTAAGCCAAAATCTTGCCCTCGAATCTTAGAGGGATGGGAACGGAGAAAGAACTCCTCACCCCACTCCCGCCCCGATATACACATGTTATATATAATATAATCTATTTTACATGAATATACATACATATATTTTTTGCCTATGTTTTAATTATTACTTTTAATAAGACCTTTCTTGACTCTACAACCATTTTTTTTTTTTTTTTTACATGCGTTTTGAATTTAGCTTGTATTTAGGAACTTTTGATTTTGGTCTAAACTTATATTGAATTTCTATTTTTGCTTTAAGTTACAATAATTTTGAAATGCTTAATAACATTTGATGGGAAATGGGATAGGTATGGAGAACGGGATGGGTATGGGGAACACCCCTTAACGGAAAATCTCTGACTCCGCCTCCGCCTCTCCTAAGCGGGGATGGGGATAGTAAATCATTTCCCATTCCTGCCCTGTTGCCATCCCTATCCTCGCGCCCTGGCACCACAACCTGCCTTTCTGGCTCGCGGCACCTATCAACTCGCACCAGTCCTCGCGCGCTAGCGCTGCTGCTGCCGAGCTGTCCAAACCCAGGGCCGCGGCGCTGGATGTTGTCTCCTCCTCTTCGTGGCTTGTTTTCCTTGCTTTTCTTCAATGATTTTCCAGAGATTAGGCCCCAACTCTTAACATTTCGATCCCAATCTGATGAAGAAAGAGTTTTAATTAGGAAAAAATGAAAAGATAGAAAGAAAAGTGTTAAAAATATCCACACAAAAAACAATATAACCGTACATCTGAAAGAGAAAAGGTTATATATAGATGTGTTTTTAGTTTCATAACCTATCAATCTCCAAAAAGAACAATTTTATACGTGAAATATACTTAACAAAGTCTAATAATATTCAAACTCAGGAATCATGGTGTGTCAAATGATAATAATTGGAGAAAAAATGACCATTAGATAAATGATTACCATATAAGTGGAAGCGAACCCAATTACAATTGCAAATGCACAGTAAAATTCTATGAACTGGCTAGCAAAGGAAGCTCTCGTCAGCAATACGTAGCGCAAAATAAAACAGATTACTCGACTAAGCCAAACCTCTGCAAAGTTAAAAACAAATATTTTCGATCACACAAGTGTGTAAAACAAAAAACAGAGAGAAAGCTAAAAAGCATCTACAGACGATACTGAGAAATCGAAGGAACCAAAAAAAAAAACTTCATTAATAGACACGGTGACGTTTTCCAAAGACGAATTAGTACTGTTCCGTATATCCATTGCCCTATAGTCCAGTAAGGGTAAGTCAAAGGGTAAAAGTAAAACAACACTGGACCAAGAGCCATAATTAACATTCTTCCACAGCATTTTCACATACACCTCTAAATAAATTTAATAATGTAGTGCGATAAGAATTTAATTTTATAAATTAATATTAATTTTTTAATTAATTATTCATATATATATATATATATATGAATATGTTAGATTATTAGCGTGGCCAAATTTTATTGACGGAAAAAAAAAAAAGTGTGCAGACTTGGCTGAAACGTGGAGTGCAGATGTAGAGCTTGTTGTGTTGCAGTAAATCTCAAACCCGGTTCAATTAGAAATGCTGTTGCAGAGAACATAGATTCAAAATTGTGTTTCAAATTTTGAATTGAATTTGGAGATAAAAGATGCTGCTTTGAATTTTGAGTTGTAGTTGAATAATTGAATTTGAACATAAAAAGAAAAGGCTGCAGACATAAATCAGGTTGCAGACACAGATCATGAGGCTTTAAGAGTTTAAAAATTGTATTTGAACATATGCAGCAGATCTAACTTGATTTGAATTTGAAGTTGATTTGGCAAGAGAAATTCCGGTGGTTTTAAAGTTAAAACAAGATTTGGAGATTTCAAGTTAATGAGGCCTATCTACAAGCTTTTCCAACTGTGTTTGAACGTAGATAATGATAAAAAAAATTACCCGGATAGAGCAGATAAGATAAATTATGCTTTTTATTCAAGATTGACTTGAAAATCGTGAATCAGACTCTGAGAATGAATCATATGTGCTCTAAATCTGTAAAAGAACTCCTTCAACAGTCAACAATGTCTTCTTCAATCCAAAAAAGATATATAATAATAAGTATGAACAAAACCCCAAGTGTCGTCACTCAACAATGTCTCTTCGATAATATTTTTCCCAAATACCGAACAAATTTCGAAAACAATTTGTCAATTACACAATTTCTAATTAGAATTTCAAGTTGAATTTAAAAAATAAATATTAAACCTCTTGATGGATCTGGGTTCTTGGACTTGGGTTAGTAAGGGGCGGTCGGCAGTGATCGCCGTAATAATACAAAATTTAAGAAAATTACATGTACAGCCATTCTTTCTTACTTATCTTTACATTTATGCACTTAAAATTTAAGTTTGTGCCGTTTAAAATTATTCTTTACTTGTTTAATAAAAGACATGTTTTTACTATTCCACCCCAATGGCATAAAAGAGTATTATTTTGAGTTGCATTTTTTTTCCTAGCAAATATTATATGCCCTTTAGCGCTTAGTTACGTTGAAAGCTTAGTTTGATAAGCTACACAAAACCTTGTTGCAGCTTAGGTTTGTCTCGGCCAAATCAGACTAGTCATTTATTATTATTGTCTTTGAGATTCACTTCAACACACTTTCTTACGTGCTGGTTTATGTCGATGATCAAACTGACGTCTCAAGATTGACAAAGCAGTTGAATGCTGAATTTTCTTTAGAGGATCTTGGGGATATTTGACCATTTTCTCGCATTCAAGTAACTCAAACGAATGAAGGCCTAGCAACAAAAGCGGTAGAAAATAATAATAATAAATAAACTAGGAGCGCTAATTTTCATCTGATCATGTCATGTACAAAATACCTCTAACTAACCAATAATAAACATGTAGAAACATAAAATCGATCCATTACACCGCCAGACATGTCTCCATATTAGGATGAAGCGGGATAATTACACCAAAACAAAAACGAGTCTTGAAACTAGTCTTAAAAATAAATAAATAAATAAATAAAAACCCAAAACTTGTCTTGAAATTTTGTTTGCATGCACTTCTAAGAGAAAATAGAATTTGGACACGGGTCCAATCTATCACACAAATTTCAAACAGAGTTTAATTTTTTTCCCCTTAAAACAAAGAGAAGGATGTGGAGCAAATCTTTCATTTTCACCGCCAACAACCCAGGCAAGAGAACATAGAGCTGGAGTGTAATGCATGGTGAAAAGATAAAATATCCCACAAGGGGAATAAGAAAATAACCACCTAGTTAAAAAGTCTATGAATTATATTTGCACATTTTTTTATTTGTTTTAGGCATCAAACTGATCCAAAGAACTGTTCCAAGGATGGAGAGCTGAACACGTTGGAGGCTGGCCGTTCGGTTCTGGTAGGAGAGATGTGCAGCTCGTACTTGATAAACCTCTGCAACAACAAAGATAAGATTTTCTCAGATCACAGCCATTGTAATAAGCAAGAACCAGGGTTGTCAAGAATAATGGAACGAACTTGCAGTATGAAATCTGTAAAAAAGAGATTAGCGATGAAGATATACAGATAACTGCGAAACTATTTCGGGATTTGTATCAATATGCCAATCTGGTTCCAGCTGTCGAACAAAAGACGTCCGCCCAATCTCTGTGCTGCAGAAGAGAACCTGCAAGTACATCATGAGCTCTAAGCTGTAAATAATATGCTGCATATGGAAAAGATGCAATACGAGGGAGGCAAAATGGCGGAAGGCAAGCAAGAAATCTAGTATGGAGCAATGGAAATGCGATCTCAATGTCAGTTATTTAACATCAGCAAACAATTTTAAATTCTGATAGTGATGCTTCCAGAGGAAAACACGCAAAATATCACTAAAAGTATACGAGAAGCTACCAAGTACCATATTAGTCATATCTATGCTAAAATTTATCAGAAGCCATGATACTAACAGGTTTGAGCTTATGGGACTGATTAATTTTATATTATATGAATATATCCTCACCTTGTCTTTGACCAAACCACCAGACGTGAAAATCCCCGCATCTTCCAAAGCAAGAACAACCTTTTTCTGCACAAAATGGATATTCCATTCATATTTCATAGTAAGGGAACACATTTTGAATGATGCAACTAGGAAATGTCAAAGACAAAAAATAAAATATAAAAGGCAGAGGCACAAGGGACATCTCATTAGCATGCAGGTATTTGGTGTAGAA